>NC_058501.1:7575757-7878787 GCF_020382885.2 Scatophagus argus
AGGATGGGCCAGAAGGGAACAAACACAGGCCCAGATTTGTTTATCCTGCTCCAGAGGAGGATGGGGTGTCGGGTTTTTAATTAAGGGCTTTTGAATATTAATTTGGAAGGGTGATGGAGGCTCCAACAAGGTCAAGATAAAAAAAACAAGAGCTTCATCACACTGACTTTTACAAGAACTGAGCCTCCAGAAAACAAAACACTCTCATTAATTGTCTCGCGCAGGCCAGTGAGAAGGTTCAGACAAAAAGTACCGTTGCATCATCAAAATGGGGATGCTTGCTGTTTTCTCCTACCTGAGTCAAGCACAGAAAACAAAACTTGAAATACAACACTGGTGAGCTGAAGTCTTGTTTGTGTGGCCTCACATCTTGTCATCATTATTATCCCACTGAGTGAATGACATTAAGTCTGAAATTTGCACAGAGACATACAGTTTAATCAAACAAACTGTTCATTCAGTAGTATTATTCTGATTTATTATTCTGGGCTGCAGTATGACTGTGTAAGAAATAAATAAGGGGTAAATTTCCAAGAAAAGTATTTGTTGTTGGTTGTTCTTTGAGCTTAAGTATAACAAGTGGCAGGCAGGGAGCATATAACAAAAGACACTACGGAGTTGCATTAAGGGTAATGTAGGATCTAATTTGAGCTTGACATTAACCACAGACTAAAAATTAATCTCAGCCTCTGACCAAACTTTCTAAATCTGTCTCAAAAGTCCTCCAACATTGTGAAAGTGTACAGAGTACCCCTTTAAAGATTCCCTGCAGACATGTTTTAAGACATATAAAGATGGTCGGCTTGGAAATACAGTTTGTGTCACAGTGCAAAGTGGAGAGGAATTTCAAGCAGAAAATAGTCAAATACAAAAAACAAGGCAATTAATTTAGAGTGAATTTCGTGAATTTTCCTGTACATGTTCGACTTAAAAAAAAATATCGTATTTTTTATGTCTTGCACGTCTCCGTGAGGTTTCTTGAGGGTGAGCAGCATCAGAAATGAGAAGGATCGACTGCAGTACTTGATAACAATGTTAAGACAGACATCTCTATGGTGTGTTTTTTGGTCACAGGAAGTTGAGTAAGAGCAAAAGGTCTCAGGATGTGTCGCAAGGTCCTCGCCGTTACACAAACCAAAACACTGCGGCAGCTCAAACACACACTCATAAACACTTGATACACAGGTGGACACAAGTAGAAAGATCACACTCACTCGCTCACTCACTTTCTATCTACCAAACACACACACACACACACTTACACACAGTAGATGAGAAACGGAGAAAGTGTTGTTAATATTTAACAAACAGGAACAGAAATAGATGGGCTTGTGTGTTCAGAGCTGAATAGGTTTCAGCAGAGTGGCCTCTGTGGCGCATGAAACATTTAACACACTCCAAACAGTAAATCATAGGAAATAGAAAGTAAAGTTTACATCGAGATAGACTTGTGTAGGAGCTTCCACTGGTGTGGATGAGACATAGATGTAATCTTAACATTTTTCCATGCTTTGCAAACATCTTTATCAGTGATAAATAATCTGCTCTTTTACTTTCATACAGAAAAATGACAGATAGTTACAGCATATTATGGATTAAGGCGATCACCAAAGCTTATTTAAAGTCATAGTATTAGCAGATTTGCTGTAGTAAGGATCACATTACCTTATAATGAAAAAACATCTGGTGTATGAGTTTGTGAGTGTGTGTTGTTTTTGCTTTTCTTTGCGTTTTGGAGCCTGCACATGTGCTACCTGTGTGTATGATAAATCTGTTCTCTCTCATAATCTATGTGATTCAAAATGTGATATATGTGAGTGTGAACTTTGAATTATGACCCATACGGCTGATCGTAAATCTCTCCTCCCAAACTCTCTCTGAGTATACACTCTTTGGTTTGGTCCACTCATAAATCTCTCCAAACTGGAGCGGAGGTACACTCTCTTTCTTTCCAACACTCTCTCACAGAAGTTGGAGACTTCAGATTAGACAAAACAACAGTGGAGAGGCAAGCTGACTTTTATAGGCACACATGAGGAAGCAACAGAAAGAAATTGTAGACTTTTGGTGAGCTAGTAATTTGCTTTGATTGAACTTTTGCAGTTGATATATCAAAAAAATGGATTTATCAAAAGCGTTCACTTTGTAGATCAGAGACAATCAAAACTGAAGATATTTGTTTTTCCCATTTTTCCCATGATTTGTAATAAATTAAAAAAAAAATGCAACCAGAAGCTGAATGGGTGGGAGGGCTTCAGTATTTCTGGTCATAGCTTGCTCACATAAAAGTGAAGGCATGGAATTCAAGCTTGCACTTGAACACTCTTTGAACTTGCTGAACAATAACATTTGTTTAGGCCAAAATCTCCCACAGCTTCCAGGCTGACCACTGGTTCAAGGACCGGAGCCTTGAGGGTGTTTTCCAGACGGTGTTTTCTCTCTCTGTCTCATTTGTGTCGCAGCCAAAGTGGATTTCAGGAGAATCACAGCATCAGCAGTCACAACCGGAGTGGTGAGAGGACAAAAGAGTCGTCTGCTATTGTTACCCTGGCTCTCTATAATTTGCAAGTTAGCATGAGGTGTGATATCACAAACAAACGCCTGCAAACAAAGAAAAAAAATATTGCCATCTCGGCATCCTTCTGTCACCTGTGAAAAGAAGCACCTGTGAAGCGTAACAGCTGATACACGGTGGCCCTATCGTCGAACAGTGAATATTCATAGGCTGCTTCGACCATAGCACTGTACAGTCGGTGGGTGTCAATCAACCCAGCTAACACCAACGCTGTACACCTGTATGAGTAGAGGTTTGGGTTGTTTCATAGATCGTAAAGTTGTTTAGCTTGTGACAGCGTAGCATGCTGTCACAGTATAAAGGTTTGGCACCTGTCTAAACATTCCATCATTGCAAATAAGAACCCACTGAGGATCAGTGTTCACTCTAAACATATAGTTTGGTGACATTAAATAAATAATAATATCTCAGTCATCATTGACTCTATTTCCCTACTTTGTCTCTAGAAATTCAGTCCTGGTGTCTTTTTTTTGTTTTGTTTTGTTTTGTTTTTTTCAAACCAGACGCAGCTTGCATTTAGTGAACTCATGCACCTGATATGGTTCATTATGATTGTCATTTCCACTTCTGCTCCTACTGGTGCCGCTGCAGCCGTTTTGCAGCCGGTAACGGTGCTATATGGAGTAATTAGCATGAGTGTGTCGCGGTGGGTTTACGGGACGCAGCGTCGTCGCCTCCATTACGGCTGACATTCATCGCTCATCAGTCCACTCACAGATGATGATGATCAACATACGGCGCATCATCGCCGCTAATGAGATGCGCTTTGCTGATGAAAGCCATTCGTCGAAATTCAAGCGTAAAAAATAGAGGCAGAGAGGAAGAAGAAAGAGAGATGTGGAAAAAAAGACATACACAGGAAGGCACAATCGGACAGCACTCATCATTCAATCTAATGGTGTTAACTAAGATTCATTAACCACCAGCCATCTTTGTCCTGCAGGAATCTTGGAAGCGTGTTTGTGTGTTTGTGTGCTCTCTCTTTCTCTTCCATATACTCTCTATCTAATGCGACATGTGGTCTCATTGTGTGTGAATGTACTCGTGGCCATGAGAGTTGGTACCAAATTAATCTGTTTCAAAGGGAAGGTTCACTTCATGCCACTATCCATAGTAGAAACAAATTCACAAATGACTTGCTCCTGGAAATGTGGCCATGTGTGTGTGTGTATGTCATTTTGGGTGTGTGTGGGTGTTGTCTGTGCAGACGGGGTGCTCATCATCTCCTGGAAGGATTGATATGAACATTCTGTCACTCACGGGCAGCACAGATGGCTAATTTCCGGAAAAGAGCAGATTTGAGCCAGGTTTTAAAGAGAAAAAAAATAGAAATGGCAGTTTTTCAAAGTGCATGCGTGTGTGTGTGTGTGTGTGGTAGTTTGGGAGAGAGAAAGTCAGTGTGTGTGTGTGTGTGTGTGTGTGTGTGTGAGTGCGTGTGTGAGTGCCTATAATGTAGCGGGGGTTCAGTCAGGCTTGACCACTGACAGATAAAAGCTTTGTGTTGTTGAGCTGCCAGCCCAACATGGCTGCCTGTCAGAGTGTGAGTGAGCAGTGTGTGTGTGTGTGTGCGTGTGTGTGTGTTTGTATGCAGCGAAACCTCCAATGTGATCTAGGTGCCCACAGCTGTGGAGCTCTTCCAAAGTGCTAACATTTAGACAAACAAACCCTGCTCCACATCCATCGGAGGGAAAAAAGACAGAAAGAAATCCAGATAACGTCACTTCAATACCCATTTAACACTCGCTCCTCTCGCCACCAAACATTGGCTCAGGCTTTGTGAAAGGACGAGGGAGAGGTTGTGACAGGATTATAGCGCTGTTTACTGTAAATAACCAATTTAAAGACCGCTGGCAAGCTTCAGGCTACAGGCCAGAGGCTCAGAGAGAGAAGCAGAAATACAAATGTGAGTCATCTGGTTGACTCCCCATTAAGCTAATTTAGCAGAGGTACTTTGGAGTAGTGCTCATGTGATGCCATGAAACTTAGCCATGGAATAAAATACTCCAACAAAAGTAGCACATTTACATAAGAGGGGCTTTCTCTTTAGTCCAATGTTGAGACAAGGAGAGCCTTCAGACAATGTACCAGTATACTGGAGTGTGTTTGTGTGTGTGTGTATGTGTATATGTGTGTGCGCGTGTGTGAGTGTGCACCATAGTGTGTCTGCATATTTGTGTGTGTGAGTGTGTGTGTCCTGTAGTTGTGGGGACAAAAATCTGTTTACACATTCACATTGAACCCACCTTTTGGTGAGAAAATGTAAATCCCCACAACATAAACCATTAAATATTGGGGTGAAGTCTTGCTTTAAGGTTAGATTTAGGTGAGGGTTAGGATTAGACAAGTAATGTTTGTTGTTACGGTTAGATGGTGGTGAAGCCTCCCGGAAATGAATGTAAGTCTATGTAATGTCCCCAGAAGTGATGGAAGCACAGCTGTGTGTGTGTGTGTGTGTGTGTGTGTATGGGTGTATATCGGTGTGTTCATCTGTGCTAAGCGGATGAAGGACTCTGTGAGCAACGTTAAAACATCTAGATTCTCGTCCTTGCCCTTGTCAACATGGCGCCGTCCGTTATCCCTCACCTAGCAGACAAAGACACTTCTTACAGGAGGGATCATCAGTCGCCTTTGCAACTCTGCAGATTCACTCCATAAATCCTAATTATACCCCTCCCAAGCCCCCCCTCCCTTTCCTGCTGCACAAATAAATGGTCAGAAAGTGTAAAACATCTGCTGCGTGGATCATCTCAGTGGCTGTGAAGGTAAATCATCCTTGTCTGTTTCTATTATAAAGGCAAGGAGTCATGGAACTTCAACTTTACTGAATGTTAAGCATTACTTCACTTGACTTTTCAGCAACTGGAGCTGTGAGTTTTTGAGTTTTTAACAACTTAAAGTGTTGCTGATAAAATATTATAAGCACATTACAAAAGCAATGCAAAGCTCAAAGTATGATATATTGAGTAAAATGTTGCAAAACCCTGGGCTTAATGCTTTAGGAAGCTGATAAATGTAGTTTCCTTTTCTGATGGCTAAAAATTTTGAATACATTTTGCACAGTGCTTCATTGTGCTTCAGTTTAAAAGTTATGATTTACTTATTATGGCACTCATGCACTTGACATTTTCATAACAATGAAAAATACAAAACAGTGTCTTCTTGTACAGGTATCTGGTACGTTA
Source organism: Scatophagus argus (assembly GCF_020382885.2). Taxonomy (NCBI): domain Eukaryota; kingdom Metazoa; phylum Chordata; class Actinopteri; family Scatophagidae; genus Scatophagus; species Scatophagus argus. Next base: position 7,581,515 of record NC_058501.1, read on the forward strand.
TGAGCTGTTCTTCTTTGCGTGTGCACACCGTTCGTTCTGCATCTCCTCCTGTACTGCCACCAACTGCTGATCAACACAATAACATGAAACTGATGTCAGGATGTGAATTGCGCCACTCATGTACATGATACAAACAAAACAAGGACCCAATAAAAATTAAATGGATTAAATGCTACTCTGCGGGGCACTTTTCACTGAGTAAATAGGCTACATGTAGCATGGCTGAAGCTGCTCTGCTAACAGGCTGCTTTCTCTATGTGACCACTGGTGTAACATCCATCACTTCTGCCACTGAGGACGTATGTTCTTATCTCCACTGATGAACAGGAGAATGAGGTGTATAATAAAACAGTTACAGCTATGAAAAATTTTGCATCTTCTTACTGTAATGACCTGTTTCAAAATTTCAGTCTGTAAGCACAAAAAACCCCCCAAAGTAGCTAACCTCATGGTCCATCAGAGGGTGTTTACAATCACTATCATCTTACTGCACATCCTATTGACCTTTCCTTAAACTAAGATAATAAATAAAACTAAAGGAGCACAAGAGAGATCAAAGCTGCGCTGACTGGATAATCACAACTCTGAAGAAACTACAAAGCAGTTTGTTAAAGTATTTAGGGCTGAACTTGATGGTAAAATTACCAACAAAGGCTCGTCTGTTTCCCAACATTATGAAAAGCAGTTGCTCTACTCAACACCAGCAGCCACTTTGGGGACTCATCTGTTAGTTGCAACCCAACTGAGGCTCGTGTCAACTGTGTAACCTCATCTGACTGTGCATTTTTTTACGGCTCTCAGCCTTGGCACCATCACCAATAAAATAGCATGCTCTATACGCTGGGAAGGGGATGAGCAACCCATTGACATTGTTTTGGGAGAGAATTTGATGAAGCAGTAATGATATACCACAATCTCTTAAGTAGCACATAAGGTTTCTATTGCAAAATTTGGGTATTTCTGAAAAAGTGTCAGCCTAGCGTCCACCTCTGTGACAATGCAGGTAAACACCTACTTTATGTTACAGCTCTATTACTTTACGTCACAAGGAGAGGTTGCTATACAGCACAAAACAAGAGGAGGATGCTGATTTTGCCAGTGCAAACAAGGATGGAGCTTTTTGACTTTATGATGACACCAGATGGTGGAGGAAGTGAAAGGCTGATGGGAAAATATTTCCACAACACGTTTGTCCTCCACACTAGCTCAAAAAATGCATCGAAGGGAAGAAGGGAGAGTGGGCTTCTTTGAAAGTGTGCATTTAAATTGAAAAACAGCATAGCTAGCATAAAAAGACACTATACCATTCATCCCATTCAGAAACACTAAATGTAAGACCTTTAACTTTTACAACTACAGTAATTTATTTCCATTAAATATTAAACAAGTGTACTCACCTGGCCCTGTTGGTATTGACAGTGCATTGTTGTTTACTTGTGTAAAAAAACAGATGGCCTTAACATATTTGATGTTGGGGGGAAGGGAGGATGGCAGCGGGTTCATGCTAGTTTAGTTTTGTGTGTGTTTCTTGTGCAGGCGTCTGGTATTTTATTTGCCCTTGTCCTTTACTGCCTGTCTCCTCTCCCCTTCTCCCTCTCTTTCTCGGCTCTCCTCAGCCTCTAGCCAGCCTTGCTGCAGACAGGAGGTCAGGCCATGCCACTCCACTCTGCCTGCTATGAGCGCTGGGTCACCGAGCCAGATAACACCACCAACTGTTCGATATTTGAAGAAATCAAGAATTGTGTTTGTTTGAAATTTCACCATTTGTTCGTATTCTTTCCACCTCCCCTGATAAATCTCGCACTTTATGCAAAACATTGGAGTAGTTCAAGGGTGGAAAGTAACAAATTAAGGCTTTGTGAAAGCTGTAAAGCAGTAGCTCTTTTGTTTTCTTGTACTTTAAGAAGTAAGATAAATGCATGTTTTGACTAATGTACTTTGCTACATTTCAAAACACATCCATTGTGGAATACACATTTCACAGGTTTTGCATTTGTTCCTAACCTAAGCTTCAAACTTTGAGTCTTCGTGTTCATTAACACAGAAAAGGTATCTGCAGCCATAAACGTTTGGTCTAAAAAATCTTTTGAATCAAAGCTAACTTTTGTTTCAAGCAAATTTTAAATGTACCCTTGGATTTTACAGCAGTATGAAAATTCCAGTTAAGAAACAGTGTTTCCACTCAAGTGGGACATTTTGGCACTTCTCTGTTGCTGTTTGTCATGAATATTCAAAACTTCATCGCCTTCCAACACTGAGACACCAGACACGCAAATCAGCAAGCAAATAGTCTCCACCACAGACACGGTACTCAAAACAAACAAGGTGTTTTTGGCTAATGCTAGTGTACATTGCCTTTTGGTCACCTATAGTGACTGGAAGCAACCTGTGGTGAAATAGAGAGCCACTGATGTGGGTGTGCTGTGTAAAAACAGGCTGTTTAAAATAGGAGTGCTCTCACGTGCAGCTGAGCCATGCAGTTTCCTCCACAGTAAAAAGGTGATTTATTTAGTGTTTGGGGGGCTGTCAGGCCAAGCATGAGATTTCATAGGGTGTAATTTGATCTTAAATTGCTTGGCTACATACACTTTTCACAGCCAAGAAAGGAACACCCACATAGGTTTTTCAATAAAAGGATGGCAGCCATGTCAACATAACCCAGAAGTTGTACATATGCAAACACAGCCTATACAAATATGCACATTAACACATTGCTATATGTGCCAACATGCCAGCATGCAGCAACACATACAGAGAAGTGATGTCTTGTTGAGAACAACAGTGAAAACACTATTCAGAGATCAGCAGTGGTCAAAGATGGAACTTGAAGTAATGCTTTGAATCTGCCATAGCTGATTTTTTAGCATCTTGTGGGCAAGGGGAACAAGCTGTAACCACAACTGATATGGGAAGTGGCCCATAGCAGCATTTTTGCCACCTGGCAAAATAAGTCCAGTTTCCGATAGCTTTGTTTTTTGTCTCAACTATTTTTGGAGAGAAATATCTGGCTCTCAATTTTGTTTCCACAACCAATTCACATAATCTAGTGCTCATCCTGCCCTGCTTACTCATGTTATCAACTACAATACAATTATCATTAGTCTTTCTTCCGGATTTCCTGGTGTAAACACAGTTTTTGCATTTTTTAAGCCCCACCCCCACTTCCTCCCCCATCACACCACCAGCACTCAAGGTATCCTGACATGCTTTATGCAACAAATTAGTTGCTTCCCATATACAATGAGGGAGTGTTCATTTTGTCATCAGTCAATGCTAATGCTAGCATGCTAACATGCTCTCAGTGGCAATGCTAACCTGCTGCATATTTACCATTATAGTTTCAAATGCCAGCTTCCTACTGTTTTCTTATTGGCACTAAATACAGAGTACACGCAACTAACATAAATTCTGTTTTAGCTACATGTAATTAATGCTTGATTGACAACATTTTCAGTTCAACCTATAAATTCCTACAACTGAGTCATTATTTGTTGTGATCAGTCTGTAGCTATAAAACCTTTATGTATGTGAGAAGGATTTAGGCCTACTCCTCACTGTCAGATGATCTCATATCATCTTCTGCTTCATATGGAAGTGTCTCTGCAGGTTCTCTGTGCCTGTCTTACTAACTCTCTCTTTCTATAATGTCCTCTCCAGACACCAGTACACTTGAGGGGTTTAAGGTAATTGCACTCAGGGCTTCATCTTAGCACTGCTCTCTCACATGTGGAATCATTATCCAGGCTAACAATTACAGCCTGCTCTAGTAATTGATCAGAAAACTGTCTCGGGGAGGTTAAAAGGTATTAAATATCACCACTTTCTTAATTTACTGCGCCTGTCAAATAAAAAGAAGGCGAAAGAGGAGTGAAAATGAGAGTCTTCAGCCTTTTCCCTCTCTCAGCTTAAATAATGACCCCCAATTAGAGTTCTTCTCTGTTACTATGCACTGCTCTAATGCAGGTCTGTTGGCCCTGTGGCTAATTTTGTGTACACAGGGTCATGAAGATTTTAATTTATCGTCTTGGCATTGTAGGTGTATCTGTGTGTACTTGCTTTTGTGCGTATGTGTTTGTATATGCATTTGTGTGCACATCATGTGTATGTGCATGCATGTATTTGTGTGTTTTCTCTTATTTCTCTACTTTACTTTCATCAAATCACCAATTCTAATGAGTTGCCACTGGCAATTATTGCCCACTTTAGTGCTGACCCTACAAGATGGGGGGGTCAGAGTGTACTACTTTGTGCCTTTGTATGCATCAAATTGGGGAGGGAAGATTATCAAAATGTGCAAAAACAAACACAAGATGTTCATTGTGGCCTAAATAGTCCATTATGTGCACAAATATCCCTTTGTATGCCATTATAGCACCCTTTGCATTTTTATTACAAAAAATATTTGTTGAAGGCTAAAACAATAATATAAAACATATCAGATGTGATAAAGCAATTAATTATTTCTATGTCTATTCTTAATATTTTTTTGCCACTTTCTTTATATTATTGGTCATCAGTGACCAGTCAATTTGTAATTTATGTGCTTTTCTTTCATTTACTGACTGTGTGTCTGCAAACAACATCTCTTTGCAGACATGAGCACAGGTCAGAATGTCCCTATTGTGCTAAATTTTGTCATCTTTGCATCCTTTTGAGCACATTTGCGCCCCAAAACTGGAAGAAACAAAACACAGGGACATATGCATATGCAAACAGACCCTTGAAAACAGCCCCAACACCTGTCCACCTGTCAACTAATTCCTCCTCACCTCTATTAAACAACAGTCCCCAACCAGTCCTTTGCATGTCTCTCTGTTTCTCTTACTTCCACAGTAAGGATACCTGACAATGATCGGCAGACAGGGTGAGGTGGAGGGGGTGATAGGAGGATGATGAGGGAGGAATGGAGGGATAGAGGGTAACAGCAGGGGACAGCAGGGCTAGCAGGGTGAGAGACGCTCGGTGCCTCTCAAATCAAGTCCATTTTTTCATTAGCTCATATCCTTGCCAGGCTTTACAGCTGGCTGATCAGCAATCAGTGGCCGTTTGTTTCAATCAGGCAGCACCTCCACTGTTACAGACAGGGCCAGATTACTGAGAGAGGGAACAAGGGAGGGATGAAGAGGGCTAGGAGAGGAAACCGAGGGGAGGGGGAAGAGAGGCAGTGGGGGGAGGATGTCTTTACCTCGCCGTCACAGAGATGAAAGGGGTGAAGCAGGGGACATGCAAATACAAAATGTACAAAATGGAGAGCAAGGTAGTTGCAAATGTAAGGCTTTGAACAATAGAGTGAACTGTACTGGAAATGAGAAAATGCTCCCTGTCACTGCAGGAACAATGGAGTGAAGCTAATTTTATTTCAGTGTCGCCACTCCTTTGCTGGGAAAGTTAAGGAAGAAAAAAGAGAAAGATGAATGATTGGTACACTGCAAAAGGTATCTCTTTCAACAAGTCTTAAGTGAAGTTCTTTTGTGCGTAAAACAAGTGAAAAGAATCTGTCAGTGGACAAGATAGAGACTTTCTCTTGTTTTACTTTTTTGTTTCTGGTAATCTGCATATTCTGCCTTGCTTGAAGATAATGTGGCATGTTTACAACAAAAATTCTGTGACAGATGAAACTGCACGAGTAACAAAGGAAATGATATCATTCCTCCTGTTCAAATTACCTTCTCATTTAAAGAAAAATAAAACTTTAAGATGGTATATATGAGATTAAAAGACTGAGAGTGAAAGTTTTTTTTTTTTGAAAGGAGAAGAAGTGTGGGGAAATAAAGAGAAATGAGAATGATATCTCTCTCATCCCTCTTCCAGTCACCCAGTCGGCCTCTCAGCCTCTTGCTGTTGAAAGCGGAAAGTGAAAAAAGATGAGAATGAGCGATGATTTAAGGGGGAAAGCCAGCACCGTGCCCAGGGAGGCCTTGTGCCTACTGAGCGTGCCCAATGAGTGGCGGAGACTGAGGCGTGTTGGATCTATAAGCAAAGTATTTATCCTGCCAGAGACCCTGAGAGATTAGCCTCCGCAATGGTGATTTATACCGACACACAGCCATCCTTTACCTCATACTACAGACATCCTCTTTCTCTCTTTCTCTCCCTCCCTCTCTCTCACTATCCCTTCCCCTTCATTCCCCGTGGATTGTGTCTGTCAGTGGGCCCTGAAGCCCAGTTAGCCTCCAGCTATGATATTTGATCATAGTAACTACTGACTCTGTCACCTCCATTTCTTTTCTGTTCAGATACATTATATATAAGGCTGCTGAGACCTGGATGTATGATGGAGAGGGTAGGAATCATATGGAGATAGATTAAAACAAGTCTGATGAATACAGCAGTTCCAGCACCTGACATGTTGGATGCAGATTTATTTAGCTTTTTGACAAGCTCTCTGTATAAATGTGACAGTAAAGAATATATCACAGCAATTACAATGATGAGATATTATTAAATCGTAGTTGTATAAAACCAGGATTCATGTCAGTTACAGAGCAAAATATATGCAGAGATAGAAGAAAACTTTCTCTTTTTTCTGTTATGTTTCTGAGGACAGATTCTAACCACGGTATTTTCTAGGCTGAAACTGCCAAAAGTCCATATTTTACACAACTTTGTGAACTTATTGTCCTGTTAGTTACCAAGCTAACTGACGGGTAGCAAGCTTGCTACCTCCAAGGGCCTTTTCCTCACCTCTTTATTGAATGAAATGCTGAACAATCCTGAATAGAAAATGCCACGGGGAATTTGACAGCACTCTACAGAAAGTAGAAAGAAAAAGAAGCTCAAATGAGAAGAAAGAAGAAACTATATGCAGAGGGCTATTGTAAATGATGAGCTCTTGCCTGACTGGCTCGTGTATTAGAGTTATCCCACCATTGGTCTGTTTAACTAGTCCAGTAAGTACTCATCAAGAGTACCCACCAACCCTTTCATAAAGACAAACAGATTCATTTTGCTAAACAAGTCATATTAACAATATGACTTCAAATCTTTTTTTAACTACATGGTCACTATCAGAGATCTTATGCGCTACTTGTGTGTCATGTACAAGAAACAAAGCTTCTTCTCAGCTGATTTACAATCCGCTGTCAAGGCTTATGTCACAGTAACCGCCAGTGAAATGTGACCAATCATGTGAGCCTGTATTTGCCCCCAGTGTAACCCTCGTTGGTGCATCACTGCTGTAATTGGCTGGGATCAGACAAATACGGCGTGACAGCTAAAAGCAGTAGACAAGTTGGGACATTATGCTAATTATGAGATGTCGTTACATCTTTAAGGGAATGGCTGGTGGGCTCAGAGATAGGGAGAAACCATATCAACACACGCTCAATCCATTAGATAGCCCCATTTCATACCCCCCACCCCCTTTAACATCTCACCCTTGACACCAGCACCCTACAGCCCTGTAATTGTCTCATGTGACCCAGTTAGGCAAACACAGCAGTGCAATGACATATCATCTCAAGGTTTCACCTCAACAGGTAATGAAGAAGACTGTTACTAATGAAGCCAAGCATGTAATTGACGGCCTCTTGGTTTGACATCATTGTTATTACACAAGTCTAGTTGTATCCAAGAATGTACACACTAAGGGTTTTTAAAGTCTCAATACTTTTCACCCCCTCGTATTTAAAATAATAGCTTATCTGCATTTGATAATATCAAAAGAAGCAAAAATCTAAAAAATACAAAACAGATGTACAGTCAGATCCTCTCTGCCGCTGAAATGGGGGAAAAGCCAGTCAGAGCTGTACTGAATTCAAACCACTTTGTCATTATAAAGAAAATAGGGCACCATAACTTTACTCATAAAATAAAAAGTTTAAAATTAAGATGAGAAGTAGAGTACATTATAAAATCAGTTTTCTTATCACCAAAATGTAAATGTAACGGTTTGTGTGTCTGCCTTCTGGATGTGGTTGGTGTGCATGTAAACTGAATTTTATTTTGTATTTTTGCCCCAGAGTTTTTTATTTACCTCTGATATTTTCTAACGCTGTTGTTAAACATCTGCACTGATGATTCAACCACAAAGGCTTAATGCTTAAGCCGTAAACATGCTTTAACCATCATAAGCCATGTAACATTGTTTTTGTGAAAAATGAATGGGACTTTTACTTCCAGAACAAAGGAGTGTGAAAACAGCTCCCCCAACTTTGCAGCTGTATGAAACTATGCCCAGTGGCTTACCTTGGAAATTTCATCGTCTTTAGTACTAATTTTCTTTAACAGCTTAAAACTAAACTGGAGAAAGTTTGAACACAAACACACACACACACACACTAAGTTTATTTGAATGGCCAAATTAGAGCATAAATTATGGGTGTGGGTGGTGTTATTGCTGTGCCATTGAGGCAAATGAGACAATATCTGATATTTTCTCCCACAGTGACAACAGGTAAAGTGGGTAATCAGCAAAAGCACTCACACACAAAGACTCACACATTCACACTCAGGCATAGAGCATTCATCTCTCACTAATCTAACCACAGGGATCCCTCACAGTTGTGGCCCCTAATAGCAGGAGCTGTCAATATGGACAAGGTTAGTGAACCCCGGGCCATAACAAGCCAGATCCCCACCACCATAAATACACACACATGCAGACCCCACATCCACACAATACATACACAGCCTGGGATTGCACGCTGCCTAGCTTTGATCACATACATGAACATGATGAGCACAATTTTGCAATATTAGACAAAGAAGTGCTGAATATGTGCACGCCTTAATACACCTCAGTCTGGTGCTAATTGAATTTTATCTGTTATTCTCCAGGCTTCACAGTGGCATACGGAACAACGTGGCATATAATTTAACCATTCATTTTCTATGACATAATATTATATGGATGTTATCACCAGGCCTCTATCAGGGGACTTGTATTGATGAGCTCAGTAAGCTCATCTGGGGTAAAAATCTGAATGTATAGAGAAAGTGCATGTCTGTCAGTGTTTTCTCTGCCCATAATTGAGATTAAATTAGAGTAAAATAAATCAAAAGAAGAAGAATCATCAAGCCGATAATAGGATTATTGTTTGTTGTTTGTTTGTTATGGATGGTGGATTAAAAAGAAAACCAGGGTTAAACGCAGGGAAGATTAGCACAGCCCGCGTAGTTATCGCCCTGCCGTTTCATAAAATTAGCAAACGCAACAGACTGAGAGCTCATTTGCATGAGGAGATAACGCTGGCATTGTTGTACGAGTGTTGCTGCTAATTAGAGGTTGTGCGAATACTGTTATGATGAATTAAACCCTTCATCATTAACACTGAGAAAACTCACAAATGATTGGACAGAGGGGGGAATAACTGAAACAGGAGCTGGAGAGAGTATTTACAGGGTGTCAAGTTGACTGACATACCCCACAAAAAAAGAGCCAGGGGAGGGGCGGCTTTTCCTTTCGAATATTATCAAAGCCAGCAAAGCCCCAGATTGAAATATTATGGGTTTTAATAAGACTTGGGGGGTGTGACCTGCTTCTTTGCGATGGTTTGTGTGTCTGCCTTCTGGATGTGGTTGGTGTGCATGTGTGTGTGCGCACACTTGTGATGTGTATATGCGTTTCTGTACCATACTGTATGTGTGTTTGCTTTATCTAAAGTGGTTAATTAAAAAGGAGAGCGGAATTGTCATTTAGTTTTAATTATGTGCCATAAATGAGGAGAGCAGCAGGCTCGCTCTCCCTCTCTCTATGAACTGGTCCTTCAAAAACATCAGTGAACAAAACCTAATATACGGTTCAGTTCGAAGTTATGCAATTTGATGAGGGTGGGGGGAGATGGGTTGGGGGGTAAAAAGGGAGACGGTGCTAATTAAAGTCAGCTCTCTGTCAGTTCTGGTGGATAAACACTTCAAGAAGCTTTGCAGATAGACGAGAGATGCCTTTGTGTCAGGGAAATCTCTCTTACGTGGAAACATACTCCGCAAGGGGTGACAATCCCAAGGGAGAAAGCGTCTGATAAGGACCTTGTCTCCATTTTTAAAAAGCCAGAACAGGCCTCATTAAGGACCAAAGTCACATGGATATGCCCTTCGTCTAGTCTCTATAGCCAGCAAAAAAAAAAACAAAAAAAAAAACAATCAAAACATTTGGGCTGTGTGTTGACAACTGAAAATATAAATTAGAGCCATTATTGTGACTGCCAAATGATGATAATCAACTCTTTTGATTAATTCTAAAATACCATATCTGCAGGTGGAAATCATTTCCTAAATAAGTTGCATCTGCTTAACAGAGGACTAACAAAGTGCTTTCAGTTTGCTTTGCCATTATGTTACATCTGCTTCTAACCACATGTTGCAATTTTACAAGAGGAAACAGTTAACCAATCAGAGTTGTGTGGGCAAGAATTCAGAATTCAGGTCATCGTTCATAGCTAAGTGACTTCCTTCCATCAGTCTGATTATCAGCAATTTATTACCAGGAAAATATTGTTTGTAGAGAGTCAAAATTGTACCTTATACAAACATTGGATGTGCTATGTTGTGTTGGGATCATTGGCAGTGGTGTGCAGCCAACCCTGTCTTTTAGAAATTACATTTAAAATTTAATTTGCAACAGCAAGTACATTTATAAGGAAAAAGGTAATGCCGAGCAATTACATTTTTTGTAATAATGAGGAAATTAATTAATTAATTAACATATGTGAGTCGCAAAAATGTTGATAAAGAACATATAAGTAAAATATTCACTGACAGCATATTTCATTTGTTTTCTGGAACGTATATGAAAAAAAGGATGTTTCCCTAATCTTAACCAAAGTGCTTTACCAGAGACCACAGACCAGCTTCTGGTGTCAGAGACCCGCACTTCGTACAGGCACCTCGACCATGTCTCTGCGACTCCAGTGCTGCACATATAAGCGTTTCATTCGGTCAGATAAATGTTGTTGTAATGTCACTGAACATAATCCAGGCAGTGATTACATGATTACATGTCCCTTATAAATATATTTTCTGTTTCAAATTAGTCGTTAAGGGGTTTGTGCAGCTGAAAAGTGTTAAAACATATTTAAAAAAATGTCATGAATGTCTACTCAATGTACCATCTGAGGTTAATGGTAAAGCAACCTCTTTCTTGATCCTCATTTGTCTGCCTCGGTTTCCTGATGTTATTGTGTTACTTCCTGGTCAGCAGATATAGCCTCTGTTCTTGTAGATGTTGGTTGATGGTTGAAATGGGTTGCTGCTGCAGCACTGAGGGGCCCCGTGCCTGCAGGCAAAGCTGACCCTGCCATCCTCCTCCGACTATCTGCGATGAGGCGGCGATCTTCGCTTCAGGCAACAAACATATGAGTTGGGGGATGGATGGAGGGAGGGGGAGGCCAAGACTGCACAGGGCAAAAGCTTAATTTGTCTATTTTGTCACTAAATGTAAAAAGGGAGCTGCTCAGAAGTGTAACATTTTACAGTGTTTAATCCCACTCTGTCATGGCAAACAAGGGGCTAATAGGGAAAAATGGGGTGAGGGAGTCGGGGGGTGGGGTGGTGGAGAGGTTTTCCCTGAAGTGTGGGGAGTCTGGATGGCTTGCGTGGTTATCGGAATCCTCTACAAAGCCAAATCTGCACCCATTTATGACATGAAGATGTGAACTTAATTTGTTATTGAAACATTGTTTTAGCCTGCAAATTTCATGAAGGGTTTCAGAATATTATGGACTTTGAAAATGAATATTTTAAGCATCTATTTCATCTAAGTCATTTTCTGTGACCATCCTCACTGTCACATGAGACAATCAGTTGTCTGTTCATAAGTTTAGAATGGCCTGTATATTAAAATTTTCTTGACAAGCAGTCTTTTGCAGTTGTGCGAATAAAGACTGTCTTCTTTCAGCAGGCATGTGATATTGCACTGTTGCAAAACCTCTTAAGAGAGACGTCAGGGAGGATGGTTGGCCTTTAAAAGTGTGTGACACTAGAAACTGCAGCTCTCTCAATAAAAACTAGAACAAAAACCAGAAGTAGAGGGGGATCATGGGAGATGTTGTCTCCCTCTGTTTGAACATTGTTGGAAACCTTTGGAAACAGCTTGTAGTTGGTGTTGTGAGGTGTATCATAAATTAAATGAGGATGAGGTCTTTTGAGGAAAAACTGCACTGACTGTTCAGTAATCATTGTCTTTCTAATTATCACCAACAGCACAGTTTACTCACCTTTTTATTTACTACTGTAACACTGTGCATCACATCCTTGTGGCTGTGAAAAGGAGAGATAGCAAACAAAAAAGGTATTTTGGTGAAGGTTTTTTTTTTTTTTCTTTTTGGAACTTCACCACATTTCTCTTTGAGTGACAGCCAGCAGTATTTTCAAGGCTTTCCTTCCTAGTGAAGCCCGGGCGACAAACTGCACATCACAAGCCGGCCAAGATGGCATCCATCGCACAGCCCTGCCACTGATCTTACCGCCACCGGCCGCCAATCAGACTCATCACATAGCTGCCTTCTGCTTGCTGACAGCAACCAGGGCCAAAAAAGTTAACTCTTCCTCCACCAGTCTGGACAAAAATTCAGAAATAAATGGGACTTTCTGTGTCTCTCCTTCTCTTTGTATCTGGTCAGATTTTATCTGCAGAAAACAGGATTGAACCACAGCAAGCGATCACTCTCTCCAGGATCCACCATAGCCTTCTCACTGTCACCAGGACAGCAATGGAGCTGTGTTTCTTCTTCTTCTTTTTACAGCTAGGCCAGCTTTATCATATCAGTTTGCATACACAACACTGGAGGAAATTATTGTGTGAATGTGCATAGTGAACATCTCCAACTTAATTGGGAATATTGAATAGCAGATAATTAGATATTTGATGTGACACGTGGCGTCTAATGGGCTTGATGCAGTGGTCTCATGTTGTTCCCATAGCGAGAGGGATTTTTGATGTGTTGTCAGGCCCCAGTGTAAAAATAACTGAAGTGACAGCAGTGACTTGGTTGTCAGTGTTGTCGAGGCTGGTGCGGATTTTCACAGCCGTGGGTCCTATGTATGTGTGTGTGTGTGTATGCCTGTGTATATGTGTGTTTGCGTTTTTTGTGTGTGTGTGTGTGCATGCCTGCACTTGTATATGTGTGTGTGTTTGTGCACGGCAATGTTGTGGGTGACAGTGCTGATCGCTGTGTGATGACAGCCTATCATTGTCGCTGTGCAAGAGTGAGAGTGGCAGGGGGGCCTTTTTGGCATGTGTTTTCTCCACGCCTTCATCTGTGTCTATGGCACTCCGAGCTTGGCTTAACAAAGGAGATGCCTGGTGGTGAGGTGGTGGTGGTGTGTGTGGGGGGGGGGTACTGGGTACCGATGTCGGAGGCTGGGTGGGGCTAGCCATGGAGAAAACGTGTCAGTAACACAGTCACATGGTGTTACTTCCACCCACGGTTCAGGAACAGGAAGCAGAATTCAAAGACTCTGTGAGACATGGCAACACGCTTCTTTTTAAACTATTCTCCTTGCATATTTGCATATTGCCACAGTAAAAACACAGTTTGCTGGTGTTTAATCATCAGGCACATTCAAGGTGTTTCCATTAGATACTTTAAATTGCTGCAGGTTTGTCTGGTTCATTTGGCAAACGAAAATCCATGAACCAAATCATTTCTACCAAGACCCTCCATTGCATTTATGCATCCACACATGACATTATCAACAAGTGCCATGTGGGAGCACTATTTTTTTTCTCTGGTCAGAAATTTGGTATGACCAAGGACTTTTATGTAAGCCATTATTCACAGTGAGCTTTAAACACATGGATTGCATGATTACAAAACCAAGCTCTGCAGTGCTGATGTGGAAACATTTCAAAAAGCTTTTTTGCTGTTAAGGTTGTGTACAGATATGGAAAAACAAACCAAAGTAGCATTCATACAGGGAAATAATTTCTCCAGTCTAACTACTGTGAGAGTGACAATACCCGAAGAGGCCTTGGCCTTGACATTACCTCTGATCCAGTAGTGTGCACCATTTGAAATCACTTGTAATGGAGAATACACGTACAGTACACACATGCAGAACACACACATGCAGTGGGTGAAATAAAATTACCTTGATGAAGTGACAAGGGAGTGATAGGTTGTCCAGTGTATCAACACCCAGGAACCGCAGCTTTTCACTTTGCTACCACTACAGTGATGCTTAACCATTAACTGGACTGTCTGTATCCGTCTGTACTCTGCGCATGCCACACAGTTTGCACTCATCTGCATACTCCTAATAATTAATAATACAAATAATATACAATAAATTTGAACTTTGATATGTGTCTTTATTTTTTGCTACATTCTTACTTCTTATTCTTTGGCTTTAATTCTTTATTAAGTTCAAATTGACTTCTTCTCAGGTATTTATGCCAAACACACCTCGAGAAAAGCTGTCATTTAGTCGTTTATCAGAGCAGAAGATGAACTTTTGAGGCACTTCAGAGACAATCCACTACATGTTGTAAACTCTGAGGATCGTAAGAAACATACGCTTCATGAGTGTGGAGACAGATAACCTTTGATAAACAGATGGGCAACTTCAACTGCTGCTGGGAAATTAACAGGCTCAAAATGAGCTGCCTACAATGGCATTCTGTTTCCCTTAAGTTTACTTTTGCTTTTTAAAAGTAATTTGACACTGGTCAGGAGTTCTCGCAGCTACGTTTTTGAGTCACCTGAGTGTCCTCAGCAAAGCATGATAATATACAAAAGCCTATTATATTTATAGGTTTCACTTCATTATCCAGATGTCTACAGAATGGAATAAAAGAATCTCAATTTTGTTCACAAATAAAAATGTATGTTGGAAATAACAACTACACCATTCATGCCTTGCACAGCCCATATGCCAGTTAATCATCTCAGCAACAAAAAGGCCTCTCTTGATAGTCTTCTGTCTTCACTACAGTCCAAAAAACCCTGTCAGCAACCTCTGACTACAAAAAACAATAATGTTAATGGGGGAGTCACAAGGGAGCAGTGATTGAGCTGGTTGGGAGTAATGCAGAGAAACTGCTTCTAAATAAACACACTGAAGTTCTTTACAGAAAAGAAATGAATGTACAATACATGCCCCCGAGGTCTAAATCCTCTGAGATATAATCATTTTATACAAGTCTTAGAAACAGCATTTAGAACTTTATGGACAGTAAAACTCTCCATTAAAATCCATAAAAAAAAGATTTCATTGCAGGTTTTCCAGACTGTTGAAAAGTCCCCCACACAACATTTGAATTATTTCTGTGGCCACACATCTGACCTTATTAACAAAAAGATATTGACCTGTTGTGGTCAGGGAGAAACCACCATCCGGGCAGTAGAAATTAGATCATCCTGTCCTCTGTGAGATCATGTCGTGTCCATCGTATTTAGGGTCTGGCACTAAATAGATGTTGTGTTCTCTTGCCACATTTTTGTATACAACCAAACTTGTATTCTGCTGGCTCCACTTTTCCACACTTAAAAGACAAGAGCATCTTTGTAAAGGGAGCCAAATTTGTAGACTGAAAAGCCTACAGCAAATTTTTAAAATTTCATACAATGCACCAACTGACAATGTGAGTATCACTGACTTTGACTCACCAAAAGTCATGTATTTTACAAGAGTTTTGCAGAATAATAAAATTATTCATTTTAAAGAATGTATTCTTAAAAGTTTAAGATCAGGACTTATAATGGCAGTGGTTGTTATCCTCATGTGATTAATGGTTATTAAACCCTCACAAGTAAACTTCAATTCACACAGTGTCGTGGTGCATTTCGCTTCAGTCTAGGCTATATATACAAACTTTCATATATTATAGAAAGCTGTCAGTCGTGCCTGTGAATAATGTGTCATGCAAATACAAAATAAGATTGCTTTTGTATATGAGTTCACTGATATGGTGAAAGGCTGCTGAGGTTTTAAGGGCTGACTGATGACGACATGGCTGTGTTTCTATAAGTGTATATAAAAACACAATAACAGCCATTTGAGTAACATTTTTTTACAACTACATGTATGGCAGAGTGTGGTGAAAACAGTAAAAATAATAGAGAGATACACTAAGCTCCTGAATCCTGATCAAGTTTTTCGGGTCATAGTTGGCGTGATTGATTTTGAAGCCACCTTTAAATTTTGTGATCAGCGTGACCAAAACTAATTTAGTGGCCTTAACAACATTGCGAATGCTACTCTTAACACCGATCAAAGTTCCATCCATCCAACTATTTTCTATACCAGTTTATGTGTGTAGGAATCGATGTAATGATTCACATCCAACTGACTGAATCTTGAAATTGACAGAATAAAGGGAGGACAGAACACAACAACCTCCTAGTGGTACAAGAATCCCATGGTACCAATTTAGAATTAGCTTTATCCATGCCATAATTCCTTGATAGCCTGTAAGCCGCAGACATGTGCATCGTGTTAACTCACAAATTTGAAATGGCATTTCTGTACGGACCATCAAACCAGCTATGACTTGGAAGATTACTTTGAACATAAGCATGGAACCTTCTGTCCAGTTGTCTGGTTTAATATTTAACTTTAAAGTTTATTCAGACAAGATGGCTGCATCCTCACCGTTGACAAAAAGAAAGAAAGGCAGCATTACTTTGTGCAATTCTATTATGCATGAAAAATGAGCAGTGAAAAAGAATAATATAGAGCTGTGGCCTGGAAGATGCAGACAACATAGTCTCTGTGCAGCAAAGTCCAGTTTTCTATCATAGAAGTCGCAAGATTACAGTTTTAGCCACAACACATAAAATACTACAGTGATATTAAAACAAACTCACTAGAGCTGGTAATGAGGGAAATTGGACACCTCAAACCGCAAGACAGCTGACCAAATTTCAGACATGCAAGAAATCTATCTTATCATCTGAGAACCTGATCATTGATCATTCAGGTAATAAATTAGTGATAGACTACATCAAAGACAACTGATCTGACTGAATAGCTGCAGTATCTCTCTGGCTTTAGGGCTCATGGCAACAGAATGAGCTGGAGTGAAATTAATATTTCCCATCAAGCTCCAGCACCAGTACAGTAATATCAGTGGACAGGTGACCTACAGGCCCATAGGACCTCCAGATCCTTATCCATGCCTGCCTGGGATGAGGCCTGTCCAGAAAAAGGCCCTGAGGGCCCATACTGTACCTCACAGTCATGTCTAATTTTGGTTACTGTGGAAACAGCAGGGATTAGGGTGTGATGAGGGAGGGTCTCCTCTAACAGGACTGGTCATATGCATAATTCATGTAAACGAGCCAGGCAAAAAAGGGGGGGGGGGGGGGGCAGAAATAGTTGATGGTTGATGAACACTTCCTGAAGACACACACACTCACACAGCAACACACAAGTAAATCAGTGTTTATACCTACTAATTTGCAAAACATCAACACAGTCTCATCTTTATGGCGTAGCCTTTGTAGCCATACCATTTCAATATTGCCTTTACATTATTTATTGATTTACAGATAAAGCACCAAACACATACAAACACATCAACATATTATTCTAATTAATGCTTTATTGAGTCACTGAAGCAAAAATCATGCGAAGCTGATGAGATGTAGTGTCAACTGTGCTTTAACAGCACCTCAACCGAAGCTTAGAAAACAATCACATCCAACAGAATGACAGAGTAATTTCAACAGTCTTAGTCATTTTCACTCTTGAACAGATGTCTGAAGGGACAAGATTATGGCTGTGATTTCACTGTGACTCAACATGCATATCACCAAAGCATAAATTTGCTTGTGTGAGAGTGTGTGTGTTAGACTCTGGGTGTCTGCATTAGTGATTTTGAATGCTCTTGTATATGTATATGTTGCTTCACAGTGGACATGACAAATGTGTCGCCTCTTCAGTGTGTGCTACACCAAGATGCCGCCTTTCACAACCAGTGGAGAACACACACACACACACTCACACACGTGCCCTGCCACCTCTTCGCCCTCTCTCCTCTTCCTGCCCCTCTACCTGCATAATAACCCCCCACCCCCCCCGTCTTCCCTGCCAGAGCGCCCATGTCCAAACCAAACACAACAGATCAACAACTCGGCATGCAGATCGTGTCACGGGATAAATTATGCGCAGCATGTCAGCTTCATACGTGGGCTCTCGGCTGGCTGTCCGTGACATGTGTCAGGGTGCCCCTGCATCTCCGCCGCACAACGATAATGACGTGATGCCGGGTTAGTCTCCGATGCACCCCACCCCACCTCACCTCTCCGCCTGCCCTTAACCACCCCAATCCTTCTACCCCTTCACCCACTCCACTACCACCCCCAACTCATCACACGACGATGAGACAGTGTGTCACCTCCAGAAGGGCGGAAGGGAAAAAACTCAGGTTTTAAGGGGATAGAGATGGACAACAGTGTCTGGTCCAGTGCCAGACTGTGGCAGTTGGTTGTTGTTGTTGAGAGTCTTAAGATAGAAGAGTTTGACAAACATGGAATTCTGAAGGTCTGTAGTATTTTAACGTTCCAGCACTAAGTATCTTTCATATGTCTAAATAAGTCAATTTTTGTGCTGAAAAAAATATTTGAAAGATTGTTTTTTTCCTCTTAAATGTTATTTGTTAAAATGGAAAAATTTGATGATTTTTGTTTAATTAAATTATAACTTTTTAAATTATCTATAAGAATAATAATGAGAATGAAAGAAAAAGAAAAGAAGGAGGAAGAGGAAGAATACATTAACAATTCAACAGTGTCTTTGCTCAATCAGAGGTATACGACCAATGCCAAGAGCCAGTATCAGCTCTGTATATTTGGTCTAACACTTTTACATACACAACATGACATGTAAGACCTTTTTAAAACAATTTACTGGTCTCCCCTTCCTCCCTTCCTTACTATCCTCCCCTCAAATCTCTACCTTCCCTTTTTGCTCAAGATGGTGCATTTTTTATTTATGCCCCCCCCCCCCCTTTTTTTTTTTTTTTTTGGTCTTTGTATGCAAATCCTGTCTGACTTGTCTGAATTATGTGTGTCTGTCCGGGAGCCTCTGTGATTCGGAGTGACTGAGGATTGCACACACGGTGATTGCATCCACTGGGCCTACTCTGAGCCTTGCATAAGTAATTGAGATGTCAGTATGTGTTCTCATATTCCCACAACAAAACTGTAGGAAAACATGCACTGTTGAAGGTCATTTGAATAATTCCTTAATGGAAGGGAGGCCTTGTTTTTCAGGATGCATGAAAAAGCAAATGTCAATGATCAAAATCAAGCAGCATCATATCTCATAGAGGCAGCAGTGATTCCTGGAGCACTTCACCCTCTATCTCCTTCTCTTTCTCACAGAAAAAAAAGATAAGGGATAAGTGTCTTTGTGCATATCAAACACAACACCAGCCACTATTTCTCAAGGGTCTTTTTGAAACACAAATTGGTTTTGAGACATTTTCTATGTTGACCTCTTTGATTTGAAATAGGAAATGACAGGGACATGCTAGCACTTATAGTCAAAAAAAAAAACAAAAAAAAACAGAGAGGTCACTAACTAAATCATACATATACAAACAGGATCATGGGAAAATGTCATTAATCTTTTATGTATGGATTGTTATTGTAGCTATAGACAATTCCCCAAGTGATCAGGAAAATAGAGATAGATTAGCTGTGCTACAGAGAAGGTGTGCCTGGACTGGAAAAACATGTAACAGATAGTGGATAGTAGTGCATCTTGTTTTGTAAAACCACATCCCTCATCCACCAAGATGGAGGAAACATTTCATCCTCTGTATGCTTTGTGTTTTGTCCGGGCTTGTGATGGATGAAGGGCCTAGCGACACACACCTGCAGTTCTCATCC
The DNA here is from genome assembly GCF_020382885.2 of Scatophagus argus. Lineage (NCBI taxonomy): Eukaryota > Metazoa > Chordata > Actinopteri > Scatophagidae > Scatophagus > Scatophagus argus. The sequence continues at coordinate 7,601,293 of NC_058501.1, forward strand.
ACTACCACATCATAACTAAAGGCTTGGCAGACTGAAATGATCTCCTACATCCGTTCGCCTGCTGCTGTCAAACACCATCATTCTCCAGAGACAACTCTGTCACACCAACCCTCCCACTGCAAAATAAACCCACCTTGATGAAAGACTGCCCCATGTCTATCAAAAAAATACAAATACAGGGCTGCTGACACCAACCGGAGTGCTACACGCTCAGCTACAGTGGCACGCGAATCACACTGTGGTGCCTGAAATGATGTAGTATGAGAGCATGACTCAAACTGGTACCTAAAAAAATCAGTCTTGGACAACCTATCAGCTTATTCAGAGTATCTGAATCAAAAAGGGAAATCATGGGGTTACCTGTGTAGCTAACGCTAAGCACAAAATATAAGAGCTTAAAGTTAAAGTTCTCTTAATGGTTAAACTCTTTTTTTAAAAAAAAAATGTTCGGTTCAATTTTCTTTCTTTTTTTTGTCTCTGTCAAAATTGATTTTTAAAACTATTACTGAACCACAAAAGTGTAAATTCTTCCTGGAGGTCTTCTATAGTGCTACAGCTGGTTTTGTTATCAAGCTGCAGAAGCTATATGAAATAATATAAATTCCAGAAAACATGATAAAATGAACCTAATTTTGCCAGTACCCTAACATTATTAAGTGTTAGTTGTTAACATGGTTCTTCTGTTATGAGAGGGAAAAAAAAAGATTTTCACCACTGTATACATCCCTTTTCAGTGTCTATGATTTAACTATTTCCTAATAAAAAAAAAAAAACTAACATAAAATAAAATAAAAGCTCCAAAAATATGATACAGTACAGAATAGAAATGTTTTGGTTTGTATATATGGACAGCAGAAATATCACAGATCCTACACATTCTACAGTATGAGGCTGAGCAACATAATTGAATCAAGTCTTCAAACTGACTCAAATCAACATAAAAATAGACTGAGGCAGGTATATAGTGCAAAACGTGAATAAAGATAACTTCTTCCTGGATGCAATTTTTACAATGAGGCTTTTTATCAGGATCCAAACAGATTTCTCCGACTTTAGTTTGTGATCCAGTACAAAGGCTCTCAGTCGTTGTTGCTTTGTTTGGTTGATTCTCTGTCAGACATTGTTTGTTTGGTTTGAGGTATTTTGGAAGGGTATTAAACCATACGTCGGAGTTGTGTGCAAAGTTGGAGGGTTTTATAGGCGGCAGACACACGCCAGGATCCTCAGCAGAGGCTTTGTCTTCTGTTTCATGGTTGACAATAATCGTCGTTCCCCTATCATATACAAACCAGGAAGCAAAGCCATGAACATATGAAGTCTAACAAAAGACTGGCTGGCTGCATGAATTACATACATTTGAGGTAATAACACACCTTTCAGCATTAGAGGTGAACTTGAGAGAGCAATCAAACATCAGAGGCACTGGATCATTATGCCCTCCCCTACTTAACTTCACCTCTTTATGATTGTCTTTAAGAGATGACACAAATATTTATTGACATAATGTACAGAATTGGAGAAGAGTGCACATTCCTATACAAGCGCCAGTATAGGCAATATATCTAGGCAGAGGCAGACATTATGCAGGTTAATGCCCCCCCAGCCCAGGTAGTTTTGTTATTCCGTTTGTGGCCTCTGTCTACACCCACCCCTGTCTGCTGTACATAATGGTCCCAGCCCTGAGAGGAAGCAGGCATTTACTTACACAAAACCTTGAGGAAATCCCTACCAATCCTCAGGGCTCACGTTCAGCAGCGCCCAAAACACAAAGGCTATGCAAATCTGCCCAGCCTGCGTTTATCTACCCTCGGTTTCCGTTTGCACCACGGGAACCAGCATTGTGCCGTGCGTGGCGATTATCGCATGTAATTTACATAGAATACGCACAGGAAACAGTGCACTGATCTCTAACAAAGCAGGAAAGAGTCTCTATCGGCTCAGCAGCTATCTGACGGCACAGCAAAATTACAGGTTTAGCTGTGGGGTATTAAACCTACAAGGTGTTTTTTATTTCTGGTGTGCAGGGAACACTATCTCCTCCAAATGTTGCTTGTTTATCTGCCTTGTTTGTTTTATAACCCAACTCTAGCAGCCCCTTTCCAAGGAAGCTGCATCTTCAGCCGGGCTAATCTGCCCTCTGCCTGTGTTTCCTTTGTCACTGAATCCATGTATCAACACAGCGAGGTGCAGTCAGATTGAGGAGGTGTGTAATTGCACAAAGACACTCATTCTAATATAGCTGGGAGAGTGAGTGTGTGTGACTGACTCAGTCGACATGAGACACATTGGTAGTGCGAGCAGTGGAATTCATAACACTGCAGCATGGCGTCATCCATACAAAGGCTGGTACTGTAAGTACTCTATTAGAAATTTGAGACATGAGGGAAGATGAGAGATCAAATTCCAGATGCAGACGCTTTACCTGCAGGGCTGCCTGAGGAAGAAAACTCCCAACTTGTGGCTTACCTTTGGTTGAGGGGTCACCTAGAGGTCATTATACACAATGAATCACTTTCAGCTCTCACTAAAGCTAAATGTTGTTGAGACCATGCTATACACTGAATGAAGTCAAACCTGGAACAACAGCACCCAAAGCAGAGAAAACTGCAAAATGCGATAAGAAGCTGTGCTACAAAAGAGAGTGAGGAACTTCAGTGATGGAGAAGCTGTCTGACTAGTCAAAAAGGTTCACAAATTTTTTGTTGTGCTCTGCAAGTAACTATGTACTATATATAACATGCATTTAGAGGGATAAACTACATCATGTTTGAGGGACCTCAGAAAATCACACTGGCGATGAAAATCAATCTGTTCATACTAACGCCGCTGACATGACACTTTTCTACTATTGTGCAAAGATGTTGTTTTATCTGAACAAATCTGCTAAAATACAGCTCGATGTGTTGATGTCGTTTTAAGTACACGTGCATAAACACTGAATGAAACCTTCAGTCACCAATCAATGAGTAACATTTGAAATATCAAAATGATGTTATAATTCAGGATTGTTTATTGTCTTTGCGAAGTTTCACAGTTATTCCCATTAACTGTAGCATCCCCATTACAAACATCAATGTCAATATTTAATGCACAAATCATCTGATCACAGAAAAGGACAGCTTGCTGCTTATGTATCATTTGAATAGTTGTGCTAATTATTGGTTGGTTCATTGCGGCCGGTCAGGAGGCTATATCAAGCAGAACAGACACCCATCTGATTTTATTCCAAGAAGACAGGCAAAAGTACACTGCCGTCATTAATATAACACTGATTCTTTCAGAACCGGCCCTCCGAAGGCCAGTCACAAGCCTAGCATGGGTTTCCTACAGTACAATAGACACCCTTACAGACTTATCATCCCCGTCATCTTCATCATTATAATAATCTTCAGCAGTATGATGTGGCTCAGTCATCAGTTATAAGTATGACACCAGTGGCTTTTCTTTTTCTCTGATAATTTTGTAAAGATAAAAGCAGGCCTGTTGCAGAACACAAAATACATCTGTTAGTATGTATTTTGTGTTCTGCAACAGGCCTGCTGGGACATGGAATCTCACCTCCGCGAAGCATAAATTTAAGTATAACCAAAAAAAGAAATCCTCTTACACTGGGTTAGGGTTTGATATGGGTGTGATCGCTTTAATTGGCCGCAGAGCAAATGCTACAGAGTAAAGTTTGATACATGTTGAGTTTGGTGCACCACCATGACAAATGAACACACAACCACAAATGTATGACTGTTAACAACTGCTTTGGGGTTTATTTTACAATTGAGAAATAAATGAAACAAACTAATTGGTGCTAAAAATTTTTTTTACAATATTGTCGATAAAACATTGAAATGTATAGTCATTGTGCATCGCTTACTTATTTTCCACACCATTTCATGCATCAAATTGGATGCAAGTATAATTAAAATCATTTCTGTAAACCAAGCCAAAGAAGCTAAATTTGTATTTTCTTTAAAAAAGGACATTTTGTAGCTCTACAGCATATATCTATATACACCATCTGTTTTTATTTTTTATCATTTTTGTATATAAAATGACAATATAAAAGTTAGAGAATGCACACACCTTAAGATACAAAGAATGCTGAGCCTTTTCAAATGGTAAGATATGTCTTATGGAGTACTGACATTTCACTGGTAATCATTTACATGTAACGGACTGTAATCTTTACAGCTGAATAAAGAGACACAATTTAGAAAGAGAAAGTTGTAACAAACCATACAACTGGAAAATTGCTATAAGGTGATACTTCACAACAAGGAACAGTTTTTTGAAACTTGCATACTGACGGCCATTCATTTTCACTGACTCTTAACCAGAAGCAGCATTTCAGTTTTTCCAAATGTTCACGTGATCTTTTTTCTAATACACTGACAGATTTATGAGCAGGCCATTCATCATCAAAAACACTGCAGTGACAGGGAACCAAAAGGAGAGGGGGGATGATAATCCTTGATATTTTAAAGTCAATCTGATTTTGACAAATGCAAGATATTTCAAAACATGTTCTCTTTACAAATTCAAAATTCAACTGTCTAAGGTGCTACTTCAGTCTTTCTGTGTATTCTTTCATTCTTTTGGTGTATACATTTAATTTTCACCTTCTTCATATCAAGTATTATACAGTTTTCTCTTCCATCAATTATTTTTCCACTCACCACTTTTACCATTGAAGCAGTAGTTGTATTTTTGCCATGAAAAGATTAAAATCTTGTGTTTAACCTTGATTCACTAAAATACATGCACAGATCAGACAAATAGCATATAAATATATTACAAAATAAGTGTAAAAAAGCTTGGCAAAACAAAAACAAATCAAGATGAAAAGACATGGTCCAGTCAGGCAGTTATCACAACAAAAAAATAATAAGACCAATTTTTTTCTGGCGGCTCAGTTCGGCCCAGTGCAGTAACTGTGAACAATGTCATTTTAGTGCAATGAAATTCTAATCAGTTCCACAGCTGTCAGTCTTCACCCTCAGCTCAACACCCCATCCCCCCACCCCCTTTTAAACCTTCTCCATTTTGTCTAGTTTCTCAAGTTTCTCCAAAGCAGTGACAAACACCAGGTGGTCCTCTGGAGACTTGCCATGGGTTTTGCTGAGGTGCAGTTTGACTGCGTGTTTGCTGACAAATGTCCGATTGCAAAGTCTGCACTGGTACACAGAGCCTGTGTCGTCCTCTGGTGTGGTCAAGGCTGACAGGGGGCTGCCGAATGTCATTTTGTCTGTGATCACCTTTGAGGCAGCCTGCTGCTCCCGTAGGTGCTCAGCTGACAGTTTGGACAGGTCCTTCAAGCTGAAGCCCAGGTGAGACTCCAGGTGGCTGATGTAGGAGGAGGGAGTCCTGAACTGGGAAGCACAGTCACCACAGAGGAACACAGGCTGGCACGAGTCCATGTTCTTGAGAAACTTGGTGCCCCCAGTCCGTCTCAGCTGGTACTTGACATTAGCCAGCCAGTGGGATATGGTGGTCATAGAGAGGCCAGTGAACTTACAGATGTGGACCCTTTCCTGGGGGCCTAGATCAGTCATGGCATAGCGTCCCTCTGAGGTCTCCCTCAGGCTGGATGCAAACTGTGCCTGGAGAATGAGGAGGTGCTGAGGATTCCAGTTGGATTGCCTGCCCTTCCTCTTCTGAACTGGTGAGAGGTCCTCTAGGGCATCTTCAAATGCACTGCCGTCTGCGTCTGACTTCTCTGAGATGGAGGAGGGTGTTGAAGATTTGGGGGTCAGTCTTCCAGTGAGGTTCTTTACCATATCAGAAATGTCCATCAGAGCATTCTCTCTCAGAGGAGAGGAGACTGAGTCAGGGAGGGACATAAGGGGTTTGTTACCATTTACACTATTGTTGGTCAAGAGCACTCTGCTGCTGTTGTTATTGTTGTTGCTAGTGGTGGACTTGTGTTTACTCAGGTCTATAGGCTGGTCATTGTTTTCATACAACTGATAGTGGTTGATAGGCTCAGCTGGCTTGCCCTGAGGAGTTGGGTTGAAAGCTGGCTTATCCATCATGCTGTTGCTGATTTTGTAAAGCATAGAGAGTGGGTCTGCTGCTGGGCTTACTGGTTTAGAGGCCTTACCCAGGTGAGTGTTCATGATTGACTGGAGTGCGCTGAGGGGGTTGATGAAAGGACTTTCCGGGGAGTGATCAGTGATGATGCCAAGATTGTTACCATTAGTTACTGGAGACTGACATGCCTCGGAGCCATTCTTTGAATGGTTGTTGTGGCCATCTACTAGGCTCTCTTTGGGCTCCTTCTTGCAGATGAGCTCTGAATCTACGCTGCCTGGGCTACTACTTCTCATACCAGATGGTTTACCTACAGAAAGGTCATTTGGAGATACTAATTGCTCTCGCTGCTCTCTCAGTGCAGGAGAAGGGGATTTTACTAATGATGGGACTCGGCATCGTTCCATGCTCACCATCTTCTCCTCCTTTTCCTTCTTCACAGTGGCAGCTTTTCCTGTCACTTTCTCTACAAGCTCCTCCATGGCAGTGACATTGCTCCTGAGGGGGGTAGGGGAGGAGGGGCTCCGGGGTGAATGAATGACTGAGTTTGGATCATTCACCAGGCTTCGTAGCCCACTGTTAAACATGGGCTGCATCTGTACACTCTGGACCATTGGGGGAAGAACAGTACTGGAGCTCTTCATTGCACCCTGCAACTGGTAGGCTGCATGAATGCTAGGGTAACCACCCCATGTGGGTGTGCCTGTCTGGGCCTTGCTGATGGCACTGGATACTGTGTTCTCAAGGGATTTAAGAATATCTAAACCCTCCTTTGGTGTCTCCTCCAGATCTTCTTCTCTAAGGTATTTGTATGAAGTGGCATCAGTCTCAGATTTATCACCTGAGTCATCTTTCTCCTCCTTGATTTTTTTCTCCAGTTGCTCACCACCTTCAAATTTTTCATCCTCACCTCCTTCCCTCTTTTCCTCTGAGCCAGAGGACAAGGCAGGGGACACTGGCTGAGACTTAACACTGGTGGGAACTGGGAGTCTGGTGGTGGTCGGTGGCAGTGGGATAGACTGAATCTTCTCTTCGACCACTGGATCGAAAACCAACTGTTTGCCCTTCTTTGAAGCAGAATTTGTAACCTTCAAAAAGTGACCTGTAACCATCATGTGGGCAGTTAGCTGTTGCAGAGTATCATGAGAGCTCCCACACTCCATGCATTTGAGGATCTGGGCTTTACGAGCTTCAAACTGCCATGTGTAACTGGCACCATTCTGGTAGCCATAACGGTTGTTAGGCGTAACATAGGGGTTAGCTGCAGATTTTGTATCTTTTCCAACATCTCCAAGGGATACACTGCCACCACCACTACCAGCATGGACAGAGTCTGGAGAACACGGGGAGACAATATCTTGGATAACTCGTTTTTTAGCTGAACTGGGCACCAGTTTAGTGGCCAAGGCTGGCACTGGTTCTTTGAGAGGCACTTTCTGGTAATGCTTGGTCTTGATCATGTGAACGCTGAGATCTTGCAGAGACTCAAATGAGTGGCCACAATACATGCATTTCAGTACCTTCTGGGCATCCTCTTTCCCCTCCATCTCCATCAGGGAGCGCTTGCGTGGTTTGGACCAGCGCTTTCCCTGCTCCTCCTCTTTTTCCTTGTTGTCATCCCGATAGTGGCCTGTCTCATTCATGTGGACTGTCAAACCCACCAGTGTGTCGTAGGCAGCGCTGCAGTCTTTGCAGCGAAACTTGCTCGCACCAGTGAAAACAGAGCCATACAGCTTGTTGTTCTGCCGGTAGAGCTGCACTGTGCTGAAAAGGCTGGGCTCTGGTAAAAGGTGGTAGGGGGTCTGCTGAAGAGTCTTGGCAAGTGCTGCCTGGTGCCAGTCATAGGCCACACCACTGCCATTACTAGCCCCACCACTGCTGTTCCCACTGCTGCTGGTTGCACTGTGGCTGCTAACAGAGGAAGCTGCTGTGCCATTAGTATTGCCACTTGCGCTGCCTTTGTGGTTAACAGTGGTGCTGGAGCTCCTGCCATTATGGTGACTGCTTGCCATATTGACCCCACTGCTCTTACTTGTAGTTGTTGTTGTGGAGACAGAAGCAGCAGATGTGGGCTCTGAAGTGGTGAGGGCACTGTTGACACCACCAGCTGCAGCAGGCTTAGATTTCATGATGTCCATTGTGATACTGGACCAAGAGGCATCTGAGATGAGGTTTGCATAGACGGCTTTCATCTGTGCCAGACTATCCTGGAAAGAGAGGCCGTTGTTGGGGCGAAAGGGCAAAGCTGTGTCTTCCCTATCCTGACCATCCCCGGAAGAGTTGCTCTTGAAGTCCGGAAGTCGGTCGCTGGCATCACTGAGTGGAGATCCATATCCAGCATCAGGATTAGTGCCATTGCTGAGTGGAGAGTCTCTGTAACTAGTTGGCTGGCCTCCATCTGCATCCTCCTCTTCCTCGTTGCACAGGAACTCATTGTCCTGGCCATCTAATGAGAGGCCGTCATCCTGCAGGTGCTCTTCCTCATCTTGAGCAGCTGCCTTAAGCTCATCCTCGGGCATGTATGCTGGAGAGAAAGAAAGCAAGGGAGAGAAGACAAAAAAAAGAAGGACAGAAGAGAGAAAAAAGAGGTCAGTTCAGAATTAAAGATTTACAGCACAGTAACAAGACCACTGTCAAAATAACATGGAATGAATACTCAATGATGAGTAATGTAAGCTTTTATTCTTATCCCATGTGAGTGTGTGTGTGTGTGTATGCATGCATGCACATGATTCTGTGTATTTTACACACATGTGGCTCTGAAAGCCAGTGGTGAAAAAAGCCTCCAAGGGAAAAATAAATCACTGAGCTTCTGACAGTTGTCCTTTTCCTTCCCAACTCCCTATTTCTCCACACATGCTTCATGTTCCCCAGGAAATGACTGGCTGTTTGGCCTTGTTAGCCAGCTGCATGTTTGCATGATCAGTTCACCCTTTCCCTTGATTTCTCTCTTCCCCAAGCTTTATTGCCTCTCACTCATTCAGTCTGTGAAGTTCAGCTTCTAACATGTTCAAGTTATGCAACTGATCACGGAGGGAAAGAAACAAAACACTACTGCAGCATTTCCTAACCAACTCTGATGAGCTGAAGGTCATTTTCATTTGAGCTAAAAAGTAGGGACAGGCCAAACAATGGTACCTGGGCTGAGAATGCCACAATGATTGCTGAACGAAGGAGTTTGAGGCAGACAGTTTATGCATTTACAAAATATGCTACTATTGTATGATCCAAAATGGCATGGACAATAATGAACAAAAAGAGAGATTAAAAGAGGACAGCAAACACAAGATCAAAGACTGAGGCCTGGAAAAGGAGAAATAAACTGAGACTGAGATGTAACTTGGTAAGATTACCAGAAAATTTATAAGACAAATGAGACTGAAGGCTAGACCATATGTGTGTTTGTGGGGAGGTGCATGCTCGGGAAGACACAGCAAGCATCAATAAGTAGGAGAGACAAGAGGTGGTGAGGGAGAGAAAAAGTGCATGAAAAGAGATGTGGGGAAGAAAGAAAAAGTGAGCAGGAGGTGGTGGGTTTGGTGGGTGGGGAGAGGAGGTGTAAGAGAAAAGAGAGGGAGGGAGGGAGGGAGAGAGAGAGAGAGAGAGAGGGTAAGTGAGGCAGGGAGACAGGAAAGACGGCCCCCTAGCTTCTTCCTTTATCTCCTTCCTGCATGGTGAGATGTGTGTCCTAGATGCCAGTATCAGTCTCTCCTGATGAAACAGATGTGCTGTCAGCTTCAAACGGCACGCTAACCTGTCATATCATAATCTAAGTGGACATAATACCTGATATATATACACTGGCACCATTTACTGCTGCCTGAGAGGAGATGGGTGGAGGAGGTGGGGGAGGTGAGCAGCTGTAGCATCAACTGTGACTGCGATGATGTGCATGTGTGTGCACGTGAGTGCCTCAGTAAGTGCCTGCTTGCAAACGCGTGTTTGTCCGCATGTTCACCTTCCCGTGCCTATGTGTGTACTTTACGCACTCTGGAGCTCATACATGTTTGCTCTCATGGCTCAAACCTGAACCCACAGACCATAATATTGCCTATAAGTCTGAGTTCGCTGTGTGCTACTGATACACCCTTCTCCAAATGAGCAACATACTCCCCTAACGCTTGACAGGATTTCAGTGAAATGAGAGCACTACAGGAGAACCTGGCTGCGCTTCAATCCCACTGACAGACTGAGACCGAGACAGTTTCTAAAACTCCTGAAAATCCCTAACACAGCAGATTAGCATTATGTGCTGTACGCTACAACACATCTGCAGAGTGTCTTCTGTTACCATGCCTTCCCCCTCACTAACCTGCTTCCAGAGCAGGAGGCTATCAATATATATCAGCCAAATATACAAAGCATCGTGCAGATGGGAGATCCATTTTTTACAAGCCCACACAAACAGTGCAAACATATAGTAGGAATTACCTATGTGAGTCACTCCCATCGGCTGCAGCAAGAAAAAAAAAAAAAAAGCTAAACCCCAATAATTGGCAGTGCTTAATACATAAACCCTCACACACATGCACACACAGACAGCAGGAATGAGAAGCAGCAGATCAGAAATATCCCTGGATGAGTGACAAAACACAGACTGCAGCAGGGAGGGGCTTCGAACAATGAGCAGGTCGCCAGGGAACCCTTTGACGATCCCTGTCAATCAATGCCTGTCCTGCCATGTTGTCATGGAAACAACAAAGAGGGGGATATCAAAAGCACACAGACAAAAGACTGGCAGAGACAGACATCTGTAAAAATCAGAGGCAGCAAGTGGACAGTTTCGTAAACCGTAAGTGCACAATACCAGTGATGAAACATGACTAACGATAGTCTAAAATAAATGATCTCTCCATCTGTTCTGAGGTGCTACATCAATTCTGACAAGACGCTAAAAGATATTAAGCAACTCTAGTGACTAGATTAAGCTTGCTCTCCTGTCCTGGGCGCACATATGCGGAGCGACACCAGCAGCAAGGGGCGAGCTTGGGAAGGGGCAGGGCTGGCGTGCCGTCCCTGGCGGTTTGGTTTGCCGAGTTGGTGATGGCTGTGAGCAGGGCCATCTGCACGAGCGCCAAAGCGGCTGTCACTTTTGCTCGAGGACGTGCCGCCATCAAGAAGACAGGCGGCAGCGTGGCCAGGATAGCACTGCAGACTCACTGTCAGAAGCAGCAGCGATCAAGCCCACCACCAGCCACGCCAGATCACCAACAACAATGCACACAGGAAGCAGGAATTAGCATCTCAGTGTATCACTGATCTCCCAGTGCCAGCACATATGGTTAATACACTATTGGTAAAAGGATCTAAAATATGTTAAGTACCAAAAAGGGTTTGTAGTCGCCCCTTTGGATGTTGTAATGCTCTTTTTTAAAATGCATTATGCACAAATGGATTGACACAGACACTTAATGGTGCTGCTGTAAAGCAGGTATTAGCAAAGGTTTCATGTCTCAGGCTACAAAATATACTTTGGCCAATAGATGAGTAATTGACTAGAGATAAGAGCTCAAGTATGTGTTTTGTTTTCATCTAATTTTTTATCATTATTCTTATTCTAATGAGAAATTCTGCCAATTAAGTACCTATGAAGCACCCTCGCCTCTGATGTGTACCTAATGGAAGATTAAGGAATGATATGTGTCATTACAGATTTGCAATCTAATCAGGTTTGTGCATTTGATACTGGATCTGAGAGACCAGACCAGAGTTGAGTGTGTGCTGAGTTGTGTTGTGCAGAACACACAGACAGATATGATGTTTTTCTGATGAAAACACTGTGGTGAACGCCCTGTATCCTGCCTAAACACAACACTGGGCCTCGCACTGGGACACTGTGATCAACTTAACTTCAGATCATCTCTAAAACATTCTGCCTCACACACGGCTTGACTGTACGTGAGACTTGATTTTTGTAAATGATACCAAATGAAATATGACCAGCAGACACGTCAGCATTTTGGCAAGGAAAGCAGAAACATATCACTCCTTTTCAAAACTTTGCTATCTTTCTCCACCCTGCAACCCCCCCCCCCCTTTTTTTTTGCCTTCTCCCTTTTTCTTTGCTGAGAGTCTGCTGGTTGTTAAATCAATAAAACTCTCTGTCAGGCTCGCGGAGCTTCACCATTTGGCCGCTGTCAAAGCCAAACAAACCAGATAAGAAAGGCAGAAAGGCGATGAAACGAGGGAGAGAGAGAGAGAGAGAGGAAAAAGAAGGGGATGAAACCAGTCAGCCCCCCCCCAACACCACCATCTCCACCACCAGCCCCATTTCTCCAACACCCCTCTTTCTATTTATTTACACACATTTCTTTATTTATTTGATGTGAGTTTGGGAAGAGGGGGCAATCACGGCAGTCATTTGCGGCACTAATGTCCAATCACGGGCCCCTTCACTCATGTGATTTAGGCAGCGCAGGAGTGGGTTTCCAGCAAGAATGCTGGGGGGGGGGGGGTAGATAGTGGATGGGGAGGGACAGAGGCCGTTTAGGCCGGCCTCTAATAGGAAACTGGCAGTCTTATTCCTTCCCCAGATTCTGTTTGTCACCCGGCTCTCCATTACGTGCCTCTCAACCCTGATGGCTTTGGACAGGAGCTGATCAAAAAGCCATCGCTTGACCTACACGCCATGGCAGAACGAGACTCGTGCCCTGCACAGGGAGAGGGGGGGAAGAAAGGGAGATGAGATAGAAGAGAGGGGAGGAGGAGGAGGGGTGTATAGCAGAGTATGTGCTGAGAGGAGACAGAGCGCGGCGGTGAGCAGGGAGGATGGAGGAGGGAGGAGGGGGCGATAGCTCTCGGACCGGGACAAGAGGGCTGTAAATAAAATGACATTATTATTTCCTCTGTCCCGTCATGTAGAAAAGCCAATTATGGTAATGCTGCTGCCGGCGTGTCAGAGGGAATGCTGGGTGCTGGATGTGCTTCCCGTGAAGCGGCTAACATGAGAGCAATGCCCTGATCAGGAACACAGGCCTCAGTTTGACAAGAGACTGTACAGATAGGGAGAAGAAGAGAGAGAGAAACAACAGAGAGGAAGAGATATGAAGCTAACAACAAAGCTGCATCTGGGCCTTGTTTTCTTAACAGATAAATATTGAGCTATCTGCAGGAGAAAAGAATTTCTGAAAAATCAACCCATTGCAGCTGACAAAATGGGGATCCAGAGTCTGGGGGAAGGGTCAGAGTTTATTCTCAAAACTGACTCCTGATCATATTTCACTCTCGATGCAACAGTCACATATTCATGAGTTGTGAAATGAACAAGCAACAAAACAAACACCCATGAGGAAGCACGTTGTATAGAATCTTATTAAATGCAGCTGCATGAAATGAAAATGACTGAGAAGCTCTAACCTGAGAGACGCTGTGAACCTGAAAAGTTCAGGAGTTAGTGAATACTCAGTCACACCTCAAAATTTGACGAGATGAATTATGCAAAGATGACGGTGAAAGAGCCGGATATTGAGGGTGAAGATGATCATTTACTTTAGAAGTTAATTCGTTCTCATCTCATCTCAGGCTTCTCCTGGTATCCCGTTCTTAAAATTCCTCCTACGCTTGATAGGGGGGCTCTCCTTAAAATAATTCCTCAGCTACCTTTCTCTTTTCACTCCACTCCATCACCCCCTCTTTCTCTTTTTTCTCCAGTCCTCCTCCTCTCTCCAGCCTTGCTCACATGCCCACATGGGCCCCTCCCAAGCGGAATAATGGGAGCATATGGCCCAGGCAGCACCTACAGGGCCTTAAATAACTGCTGCAGCATTCCAGCTTGCTGTACCAATTTATCTCTCACCCCCCTCTCCACCTCATTTCAAAACACTTCTAGCCTGAGTTGAGCTGAGCAGACAGCTCTGGATAGGACATGTTGTTCTTGAGACACATAGCTACATAATAGACTGTCGTAGAAAGTATTATGAATGTGAATAAGTGCTGTGCAAACAGGATTAGTGGTGAAATTATCTATTATTGGCAGATATTCAGTGAGTCAACCCGCAGCCTTTCCAGTGATCGCTTGCTCTGGTGACTCTATGCAAACACTTTATGTCATGTTGATTTACATTGGACCAGTAGAATAATGTAAAGTCAACGCACGGATCTCTAAGAGAGCAGTTTGTTAGTGTGTTTTGCTCTGCAAGCAGGATGGCAATGAGTGCCTGCCAGTCTGTTCCTCCAAAACTTTGGTTCACATTTTGACAACTACTGGCCAGACAGAGATTGGAGAAAATCTTCCTGGCCTTTGAGAGACTGGTCTGGTACCAGAGCGGTTCAGGTTCAATGTCTTTATCAGGTTAATGCTGTTTCATCAATATTTTGGGTGAGTGGATGGGGTTGGGGGAGGGGAGGGGGGTTATTGTTTTGTAAAGTAAGATGGGGTCAGAGGTCAGACAGGTAGACAGTGTTAACCTGGTACAGGTCATGTTCTCATGTAAATATGCCAATATGTCCCACAGATATCCTTGTATCTGACCTGCACAGAACAATATATGGATTGATATAGGGGTATTTGTGCATATAGTTGCGTACAGGCAGGTGTAAGGTCCAAGGGGGCATGTATGCGGGTTTGAATGCGTGCGTGTGTGTGTGTGTGTGGCTAAGTGAGAGAGAGTGAGTGTGAAAGGTGCTACTGTTTTATTTATAGAGCAAGTGCTATTTATACCCAACTCAAAGATCAGTTCAGAGAAGCAGCTTGTGGGCCAAAGCCAAGATCACTCTCCATTACTGTGCACACACAAAGCTCACACACACACACACACATTTATACTGAAGTTGGGGTTGCAAACTCACCTCAGCTTTTAACACATGCATACAGTAACAACACAGGGGGACATTAACAGTATATCCAGCCGAGTGTTAGTTGAAGGGGTGTATGACTGACTGAGTGTTCTTCATAGAGTACAGCAGGCTTTAACATGCTGGTGGATCAATACAGTGAACCAGCGCCAATCGATTGCAATTCATCTGCCGTTTTTTTTTTTTTTTTTTCAATTTCATTCTCACCCACTCGCCTTCCACATTGAGCTGCTGCTGCTGCTGCTGTCTTATGAGGCAAAACATAAATAAACATACACACACATATGCATACACATGAACACATAAACACAATAACACATACACACACCTGAGTGGCTGGAACGATTGCACCCTCCATGCAAACAAGGGTTCAATAAACCCGTATGGAATTTATTTATTTTTATTGAGCATATCAGCCCATCCTGGTCTTCTCTGCATAACAAGGCCTGTATAATTAAACCATAAATTTCAGTGCGCTCCTTTAATTACCACAGACAATGTCAGGAGGCAGCAGAGTAAACAAATGGCTTTGAAGTGAGCAAGAAAAAAAATGCTTCGACACAGCAATGAAGAAGCTGTTCATTTTGGTGAGAATGTTGTTGCACTTGAAAAGGATGAAATGTTCAAAAGAGTGTATGCGCATGGGGAGTACAGTATGTATTTTTTCCCCTCCTGCCTTTTTCTAAGAATGCTTTTGAGGGATGCAGGTTTGCTGTAGAGTGAAGGGAAAAATAATCAGTGTATCGCTACGAGCATGACAACGTGCAAATATGTATATTTGGATGAGCATGACATGCTTTGCCATCAACTAACAAAGTATGTTAGGAGGAGCGTGTGTATGTGTGTTTAAGCATTTGTTTTTCCTGAACAAACAGAAGGCACAGGAGAGACATTTGCTTTTGTAATTTATTGGGTGCCAGGAGTTCTTGTCCCTCTTGACCATGACTGGAGACGTCGGCAGACTTGTGTGTCTTATACAGTATATACTATGTGCTTGTGTGTGTGTATTGTGCATGTGAGTGTGTGTACGCTTTAGGTCAATGTCAACACACGGACCTGCTTCCCAGCAGCTTAGCTAATTACACAAGGGCCCTGAAGGCCACTTAGAACAGGTTAGCTAATTAACAAACAGGCTGATTGCAGATTAATTGAGAGGTGTTCCTAATCTTCACCCCTAAACGCAATGACAAATGCTAACTGGCGCTAATTAGACCGGTATAGAGAGCAGTGAGTGGAGGTTGTATTTACAGTTACTGCAGCTCATATAGACATGTGGCTGACATCCAGCTGCCTTTCACAGATCTACCAACAGTTTCAGCAAATGAAACTTTAGTGAGACTAATCAGACAGTTTAATCTACGGCCTGTTCACAATCTAAACAGTCCGAGTGCGTGTGTTTTTTTGAAATTGTATTTTAATTCATTCTTGAATTAGCTCTTCTGCAGCATTAGAGATTTTATTATTGTTAGCAATTTTGTAGTTTGCAAATAGTAGTGAATTTTCTGTATATCACTTGAAATTTTAGCTGTCATATGTTTACTTTGTCTTACTTTACACTTGTTAACATAATTATCATGATTGCTTGTGTACTCTGATTACATTTAGAGTTCCCTCTGTTTTGACTCTGACCGTTATATCACATTGACAGTGAACACTTTCACCCATCTCCATGTCTAAGCTCGAAATTACCTGTGATTATGATGTTCTTCACTTCCTTTGAAAATTTCCTCTGCTATGTACGCAGTGTTAAGACTATAATATTTGCAGCTGACCTTTCAGTGTGTGTGTGAGTGTATGTGTGTGAGAGCTCTAGGTGCATTCATGTCTGCTCCAACACAAATGCCGTGTGTAGATCTTGAAACCTGAAACGGCCACAACACAATGGGTTATGTTGGATTTCAACAGCAAAATGAAGAGAAATAGGCACCTCAGCAGGGATCTGAACCAGCACCCATCTGTGAGACGATCACCTGCCAATAGAAAATAGACTCCCTCAACCCCTCCCCCCCCCACACACACACACTCAATCTTACAATTTTCACAGCCACTAAAACTACTCCCCAAGGCCCGACTTCCTCCAACTTCCATCTGCCTGGATAAATTTATCATACAGCTCCCCTGTCTATCACACACACCTGTGCCTTTTAAGCCCCCCACCCCCCACCTCCCCTGCTCAAACAGACACACTCAAATTCCACCTGGCCTCCTTCAACCTCTGACCCCACCCTCACCCAAGTCTCTCCTCCTCCCATAATCCTTCCCTCCATCCATCGACTCCTTTGCTTCCTTCTGTCTTCTGCACCACCTGCGCTTTTAAATCCCCACATCAGGATGGAGCACTTCAACCACTTCACCTGAACACATGCACATTGCCAATAAATACACACAAGTGCATACACAAAAACACAGGCAGGCACCTTCTCCCAAATCACGGGAAATACACACAAACACACACACATACACTGTCTCTGACAAGACAACAGCCAGCAGCAGCTGCTTCCATCTCCTAGCAACGGCCAGCCTGATAGATGACCCAACGATGGATAATTACTGTAAATCACCACAGCTCACACACTAAAGGAGAGAAAAGGGTGAGAGAGCTTGAGAAATACTGAGAAAGAACAAGAGAGAGAGAGAGAGAGAGAGAGAGAGAGAGAGAGTAGGGACTGAAAGGGATCAGAAATAGAGCACTGGGATTGGTCATGTGTGCACTAATGCACCTTGATGAGCTCAAATTCATCTGCCTTTTAAAAAACAATGTTTGAACGCAGACTCTCATGTACCAACACACACACGCTTATATAAACATGATTCAGACAAATAACATAAACCTGTACGTACGCATGAGCATATCACACAAATACACATCTGCATTTACCCAGTGTGTAACCTTACATGTGGACACTTTATTGTGTATACAACACACATACACACTTAGAGGCACACACTGGCAGGATTGTCGCTGTAATCTGAAACCACAGGCCCCGCCTCCCTACAGAGGTGCTTGTCTGTCACAGATTCACAGACTCAAGTCATTATAGATTTATTTGTAACAACTTGTCAGTAATCTGTTAACTCTCCAGTGACAATGATGAAAAAAAACTTTACCTCCCTGACTGGCATGTAGTCTTTATGTCACGCTTTCTAAAGTTAGCAAGATGACAAGCTACCTCCAGAAGTTTTAAATAATTACACTTCGGACAAAGTTTACTTCAAATTATCAACAGATCTTCGATATGCACACGCAGCTGCTCCCTTTACTTCCCCTTCATTTTCTGCTCTCCCAGACATGCAATCTGTCCCTCTCTTTCCCTTCTTTATTTCCTTGCTCCCCCTCCCTCTTCCATCCCTCCCTCCCTGTGCGAGTTCTGGCTGCTGCAGACATTTGATCTGGCTGCCTTGTGATAGATTGACAGGTAATGAGGAGGTTGAAGGGGCGTTGGAGACAGGAGCAGGTGTTCAGCACAGTCTTTTTGGCCAGCACTAAGCTGCGATGTCCTTCACTGCTGCACCGCACCACTCCGCTTCCTCCCTCTCTCACTCATTCTTTCTCTCCTTCTTTCCTTCCTTCTTTCCACCATCCCCCCCTTTCTCTTCCTGAGAGAAGAAGACTATGCAATCCATCACGCGGTGACACAGTCGGACATAGACTGTCTTTATATGGGGAAATACGCATGGGCCGTGGAAATAAATAAAGAAACGAACATCGAGTCCCATGCTGGCAACAGCAAACTAGGCCTCAGACTGATCAGTCAAACTATGTCGAGAAGAGGATGAGACTGATCTGGAGCATCCTGTACAGAAGAGACCGATATGGGTTTTTTAGATACTGATACTGGTACCAATATGACTTTTATCATGCCAAAAAATGCACTCTTGTCAGTTTGAAAAAACCTCTGAAAAAAAGCATTTCAACCATCATTCAATTTCAAAAGTCTTTTGAAAGCCAAACTGATGACTTTCTTTTAGATTTAGCAGCTTTACAAGGCAAGGAATGCTGGTTTTAGTGCAAGATTTACAGGCTTAAGTCAGTGAATAAATCCTCCCACACTACAATGAGGAGCATTTTCTGGTCAGCCATCTGAAACCGAAACATTACTAATACATTTATATTCACCCACTGCAGCCAGGGAGAAATCTTCACTACATCATATCAGAGGTGGGCAGCCTCTTCTGGCCAACTTCCAACAAGAAGCTAATATTAGGAAACATACCGCACAGTATATATCAGTCTGACACTACACCTATCTGAGTCACTCTACACTTTGACCTGTTTCAGTCCTGCTGACATAGCGAAGCACCACCGTGCATCAGGCCTCACAAAGTAAGGAGGAGGAAAGAGCAGAAAGGAGGATGATGAGTGGGAAGACAGCAGAAATCTGAGGATGGGGGAAAATAAGGACGAGCTGAATCAGAGATGTGCTGCCAGCAGATATGAATGGTTTTAAATGTGCGGTAAAGATCATTCGCTGTGGCTCTGAGTGAGGGTGAACCGTTGCTTTGCTGCATTTAGGTTTTTATTGCTGTTGTTGTTGCATTTGCCAAGTAAAAGTAAAACAAAATGTATCAAAGAAAATAACAATGAAACTAATTTCCTTCATTGGTTGAGAATGCATGGCAGGAAATATCACTGCTCTGAGGCAGAACTTGTCTTTAACCTGTTATTCAAAGCAGGTTTAACCCAAAGAGACTAGACCTTGCTGCAGTTGGTTTGGATCACATGATTTTTGATCCAAAGTCATTTGTGGGACATATGGCCAAAGTCTATTGGTTCTGCTAATGCTACTACTGTAGCTTTGAAAAACACCTTAAATGTAGTGACGGTGGAGCATGTATTGTCGTCACAGGAGCCAGCGGACAGAGACAGTGGGGGGGGGGGGGGGGGGGGGACCAGGCTTGAGCCTATAAATCCACCCCTCCAGTTTATTACCCAACATTAAAGGACATGTCACCCTCCTAAATCAGTGGGCCGAGAGGAGACAGCAGGGCTAAAACAGGGAGCATTTGCATGTTCTCAACATTCCTGAGAGGTGAACAAACTGCTCGACCACCTTCCTCCAGTTATATCAACATCATAGTTCAAACAATCTGAGATTGCGCACAACATGATGGATGGCCTCCGCTTTCTGTCACGACGGACCTTTCTGAAGCTAAGCGATATTAATAGAAATTTGTGTCCTGTTATCCAGGTTTTTTTTATCATCATTTTCCTCCGAATGGATTTAAACACTGAAATCCAGCACCTGGTCAGACGTCTGCCCAGCGTTCTTACTTATTCATAGCTACAAAAAACAACTTCACCTGGACAGTCTTAGAGACAGTTTAATTATTTAAAATAACACTAGATAAGAGTGTGTAGAATTAAAGAGGAAGCCACCAAGCTTAAAATTAGCCTTTCCCAATTGTCACCCTACTCAAAGAGAACCTGTTTCCTGAAAAAAAAAAAAAATGTCATTGACGTGCAATCACATTCAAACACACTCGCCTGTCAGTTTATAACTCTCCTACTCTCACACAAACACATACGATGACACACTTGCACACACAGACCAAACGTCGTCCAACACACAAATAGACACCCACACATACACACTTTTTAAGCCCTCGCCTGGCATCAGCTGTCACACAACCTGTCTCGGAGAACTAAGCAGAGACAGACGCTGTCAACTTAGAGTGCCTCAAATGCCCACATCCAGCCAGGCAGAGGAGAAATCAAGCCTGTCTCCCAGTATAATTTGCGCTAATCCTTCATGGGAGATAGTAAAGTCTATGGCATATCTGCCTAATAGCATCAGTCACCGGCAGGTTCTAATCTCATATTTAGACCCATTTCCATCACGGACTGACGACAAAAGCACCAGCACAAAGTGTGATTACCTTCTTATTTTTTACATTTCTGCATGAGTTGACTCCTGATAATGTTATGTGTGTGTGTGTGTGTGTGTGGGAGGAGGGGGGGAAGGTTTCAAAACTTTGAGGTTCCTTTCTTAGTGGAGGAAGAAAAAAGTCATTTCAGGCAACTACAGACGACAGGTAGACAGAGGAGTAAAGTAAGTGGCGAACTGTATCAGGAGAGAAAAAGTGGAGGTAAAGAGAGTGAAAACCTTCCAGTCAAGAGCTGGCACACACTCACTCGCATTCACATCTACACATCCTCATGAACGCACACCCTTAGACAGTCTCATACACACTCTCCTTTTCAAAGCGCTTACAACCTGTGGTGTTTGTCCTGCTCTGCTGACTGCTTTACCACGTGCATTTGAATGCCGACTGGAGTGCATCCCTCTCTTTCAGACAGAGCCATAAAAGACGACACACACAATGAGGGCTCTTTTCAGCCAAGCGGGGCTGCCTGGGGGTGGGGAAGCACCTCCAAAACCACCACAGCACTTCAACTTTCAGTGCACAATGAGGTGCTGAGCCTTGATGAATAATAAGAGATTATTCATAAAGATGACAAACAGAACAGAAACAAACTATACAAAGTGTTGGGATGAAATGTTCTTAAGTTGCAGCTTTCCCTCTAAAGAGTGTGTGTTGGTTGTGTGTGAGTGAGTGTGAGTGTGTGTCTCCAGGAGTGACCTGGCAAAGGAGGGAGACAAAAAGAGGGGGAGGTAGCGCAAGGATCCTAATGAAGCCGTAAATCAGAGTCCGATGAGAACAGACTCTGAAGGAGGATCACATCACTGGAGATCAATGAGAGTGTGCACGCATGCACACACACACACACACACACACAGGAACAAAGGCAAGAAACACTCAGACGCAAGCCCATGCCAGAATTCCCATGTGCGGTCAACTTATGAAGTACATGAGCATAAGCACACACATTCATTCAAACACACACAAAGTGACACACACTGTCATCTACAATCTATTAAATTTTTTCTGCACTGCCCCCAGCCTCCCCACACACCTCAGAACCCCACCCATGGGCTCAAAGGTCCCACCTCCTAGTTCAGTCCTGCTCATCTGAATAATATCTGCTGTGATGAATGGCGCCACAACTCTGATATCCACAATCAATCTCTGCTTTAAAGACACATCCATCTGTAATGCTGACCTCCCAGTGGGAGGATGGGGTTATGGGGAAGGTGGTGGTGGTGGGTGTGTATGGACTCAAGGGTGCTGACTGAAGGGAGGGTGGGGTGGAGGCACTGAGTGATGTCTGTCAGCTCACATCTGGCTGCAAAAATAAATGAGACTTATGAAGACAAACGAAAAGGGACTGTGCTGTCGGTCTCCAACCTCCATGACACACATTCACAGACAGACAAACACAATGCACCGAGAGCACAGAGGAACCTGGTGAAAAAGACAAAGAACAGAGAGGAAGGACAGAAGTTTGTCTGCATCCCAAAAGTGATCTTTCATTCTCAGTCTCCTTAGAAACACACGCTGAGTACACACTCTTTTAACATGAACATTAGCTGAGGAGTCCACAGGTGCCAAATTATGCTTCCGAACTGTAGCAGAACTGTGCAAATTACTTAATTGTGCTTTAGCTAAACTTGGGCGCATGTCATAATCAGTGCTGTTAGTTCCGAAAACTGTTTTCCCACAAAGAGGAATAAGAAGGATATAAAGATATCAAAATGACCACTCACTGTGTGACTTAAACTCTCAGCCCTGAACTCACACCTATGGCTGTATGTACAGAGGGAGGGGGGTGGGGAAGTATTTAGCAGGCTGGGGGGTTGAAAGGCTGAACTATCCATGACCTGTTAGAAGGGTCACCCCTCAGTGACACCGCCACTGACTATTCTTCTTAATGATGTACCATGTCTTTTAACCCCTGCAGACAAAGCAAGGAAACATTAGACTGTCACGAGGGCTCCCCCACAACCTCTTTTTTTTTTGTCTGATTTTCCCTTCACTCACTCAGTCTTTCTCTCTGTCTGCTCACCAACTCGTGCTGCCCCAAGTCAGATTTTTCAATAATTAAACAGACAATTTCACCCAACGTTTTTCAGTCATTCTCCAGGCTCTCTGATCTGCCAGGACCTGGCTGGTTTCTGAACCAACTGCTAGAAGTAGAAACACACCCTGTTTATACTAGTATTAGACAGCAAAAGTAACAGAGCAGACAGTTTTTAAAGCTGAGGCATGCTTACAAGATATTTCACAATTTTATTTTTATTTGGAAATGTCCTTCTGCATAAATTTCCCTTAGTCCTTTTCTATGGAAACAAACTTAACCAAATCCTAGATAAGTTCATTTTAAAAGACATAAACTGCCCTGTCTTAAAATCTAATCTGGTCATGGAGGAGATTATCTGGGCACCCAGGTGTGATAGTTTATTGATTCTGGAAGTGGTCGGGATGGAGTTAACCCTAGCACAGGCTGATGATGGGGGCGGTTGGGATGAAAGGTGAGTCGATGATGGATGAGAGGAAGCTGGAAATGGAGTGTGTGCGGTGATGTAAGACATTAACAGAGAAAGTTGTAGATAGGCATGCCATGACTGGACTGACACAGCTTGCCATTGTAACTGACACGTAGGTTACAACAGACATTCCTATGTACAAGCTGTTCTGCAACGTAATGCGCTCTTAAACGGGCCCGAGCGTTCAGCGCCGTGACCCCGCAGCCCGCCGACTGTGGCCCGACCAGCCCGGAAAACTGTAATCTCTCTGTCAAACAACTCTTCAGTCACAGGTATGGAGTGTGTGCGTGTATGTGCATGTATGTACAAAGGTTTCCAGACCACTAGGAGATAAAATGAATTAAAAAAAATGATAATAAATTAAGTAAACAATCAGAGATAATGGTCATCTTTAACCACATCAGCAACAGCATGACAAACACAAACACACACACACACATCAATTCACTGATATAAGTAGCAAGGCAAAGTTGTGTTGTGCTACAAAAGATCAGATGTACAACAAACCACAGTAATTAGAAGTGCTAACAGACAACAAAAACAACAAAACGGGGGCCATACAACAAACTTGCTTCACCACGAGAAACAGAAGCAGTGGTGGAGTCAAAAATCCTGCAAGCGAAGTTCAATAACTAATGTGAGCTCTAAACCAAAAATATTTTTCAGATTTTTGTCATTTTATCAACAATTTCATTATAACAGAAATATCCTCAAAACTCATGATAATAGTTTAAGGCCGTATCGCCCACCTCTAGATGTCACATTAAATATCTTTTGGGACCAAAACTTAATACAAAAAAATACTAAAGAATTATTTACATCATCATTGGGTGATGATTTGATGAATAAAGAGATTCTGCGTAGGTTGCTGAACTGTTAGCTTGAAGGGTTTTGAATGCTCTCTTAATGTGATTTATTCTTTCAGATTTTCTTCAAAGTTGAACTGACTCTGGCTTCAAGGTACGGCAAGTGCCTCTTTTCAGTGGGGCAGCCGTGTGTATACAAACACACACAAGTTCACACACACACAGTGGCTGTGTGTGAGCACAGGGAAGACAGAAAACATTACAGGGCCCTTTTTTGGCACAAGGCAAAGTGAGTGGGGTGGGAGTGGGGTGTGGAGGTTGTTGGGGGGGGTAGAGACGAGAGAAAACGAGGAGGAGAGTGAACGGCGGGGGCGGGCTGAGGGAGGGAGGGAGGAAAGGAAGAAGGGAGGGTTGAGCGCTGGAATGAACTCTCTCAGGCTTTGTGGTGCACGTTTCCCAAGGCCCCCGCCTGGCCCCTTTGATAAATGACACATGTCATTCTGTCAGCTTGTGACACTGCAGCTGGGAGGCCCTGTGATGTATGGCTCTGCTGAAAAAGGAAATCAACTTTTTTCCCTTCTCTCTCCCTCTCTCCCCCCTGTTTCTGTCTCCCTCTCTCTTCCCCTCTTTCTCCCTCCCTCTCTCCCTCCCTCCCTCGGCCCAGGCTGAGCGCATGGCCTTTTTATATGAGGATTTAGGTTTCCTCTGGTCCAGTAAGCCCCCGTCCTGCCCTCTTCCCCCTTGTAGCGATAGACAGGCATGCATGCAGCCAGGTTGCAGCTGGTTTCTTCTCCTGCACGTGCGCGCACACACACACACACACACACACACACACACACACACACACACACACACTCACAGTGACGCAGCTATTATGATCGTGTACAAAGCCGTAACCTGAGGAAAAGGGGACAACGCCACAACGGAGGTGGATCCAGGATTTATGGCTAAAAGCCAAGGAAGTAAACAAAGTGTGCACTTTTTAGTAGGGGGGGTTGCAGGTGGGGGGGGGGCATGATTCCGGTTGGGCAGGATGGCTAGTGTCTCCCACTGGGTCATCTGTCATCCATGTGTCTGACTGGAGGACGAGCATACACAGCTCTGGAAATATCGCGCGTACACACACTCCCACAGGAACTGGGATGAACTGAGAAAAGTATGCCACACACACACTTACATGTGCACATACAGTGTAGATGCAGGCAGATAAATATTCACACTTGAGATTTCAGAGCAAATACCCGCACTATCAATCTTGTGAAAAAAAAATGAAAACAAAGACAAGATGAGATTTTATTTCACAGGGCAAATGAGCCTAGCCAATGAGCTGCTCCCGTAAGGCCTGCCCTAACCCTCCCTTCCTAGCAGATTAGCCTATCACGGCATCCCATTGACCTCTCCACTCCATGCGCCACCCACGCAATGGGTGAGCCAGCATAAAGAAGACCAATCTCTCTTTCCTTTTTTTCCCTCTACATGCACACTTACATTTACTCTCTCTCTCTAATCATATCCTGGTTCTTTCACTTCCTCAATCTACACCCCCCCACACACACACACACACCTACCCCTCTCTCTCTCTCTCTCTCTCTCTCCCTCTCTTTACACCCCTCCTCCTTCTCGTTTCTCTCTCAACGGCTGACCTGTTATCAGCGCTCTGGAGATTTAACAGCCCAAAAAAAAAAGGAAAGAAAAGAAAAGAAAAACAGCCAAGCGTGAGTGAGGCATGACGGAGGGACGTTTCCCAGTGTCGCCTCTCAATCTTCATGCGATGTCACACAAGAATACATGCAGTTCACCAACGATTACAAGACAAACACACTGATTTTGAATTGAGCAAATGTCCAAACATCATCACCGGATGTTACTCAGTCAGATAAAACCCTGACGAGGTGGTGGATGTGTGGGTATGAAATCACAGGAATGAGGAACAGAATTCAGGCCATTCAGTTGGGCTGCACACACACTAATGAGTAAGAGTTCACTATGTGTTGCTATGGGGACCAGGGCTACTTTGACTAAAGGAGAGCAAAAGAGCGAGAGACACAGAGAGACAGAGGGAGAACAGAAAAAAGAAAACAGTAAGGGAAGGAGGGAGAAGTTGGTGAGGATCCAAGAGACAAAGGAAGAAAAGAAACAGTTCTGGTTAGACATATTAATACATGTGTTTACCAATATTTATTATTTCCTAAAAGATTATCCATAAGTTTAATATGTGTAATGCAACGCTAAGCTACACCTCTAAGATGAGCTCTTTTAACTACAGTTAACACTAATGGAGCATTTTGATTGCATTAAACTACAAGGCAACAATATTTTTAGTGTAATTATTATTGTCATTGCCGTTATTGCTATTATTTTTATTATTATAGGCTGCAGGCATTTTGGTATGATGTAATTCTGTTTGATAGAGAAAATATTTGGGATTTTTGGTTGCATGAAAATTATTCAAATTAAATCCATGCAGAATTATAAATATCAGCTATGTGCACCTTCCAGCAGTGACGCATTGGTGTCGACTGTAAAGGGCTTGTATCTGTTTGAACCTACACTCAGCCGAGGGAGAGAGAAACCGAGGCAGAGAGAGGAGGAGAACAAGCAAAAAACACGTTAAGAAGTGCAGCAATTGTCCAGACCGTGGCCACTCGGGGGTCACGACCTGCATACGACCCCTTCTGATGTGTAGTCTGCCCAGGGTGCATGGGTGGGGGCAAGAAGTCATTAGGGCTGAGTGATGAGGGGTGGCCATGTCTGATGACTGCTGGGTAGAGCTTCACCAAACGACCCACACTGTATTTATAAATGCCAGAAGGCTGTCACAATGCAGTCAACAGCACCAGTGCAACAATCGTGTTAATATGTGTGTGTGTGTGTGGTTAAAAAAGGGGGGCTTGGACTGCCACTGGTATGAGCCCCCCTTGCCTGTTAATAAGCTGCCTCCGTGACCCACTGGATATTGCAATACACATGTAGACAACAAACACATTGAAAACCTGCCGTGCCGCTGCCACAGGAAGAGCATTCCTACCACTAATGTCCACTTACTTAAATAGTGTGGCCACTGTAGTTGTTTTGTTTTTGTTTAGGCTCCTTTTTGCCCAACGTTTGGTTTGAACGGCTTCATTTTCTCTTTTAATCACAGCTGGAGGAGAGGAAGAGGGAGACATGAGGAAATGAAGGCAGTGATATGACAAGAGGGGCAGTGTGTGGAGGCAGGATCCTGGGAGAGTGTCGCTGTATGTGTGTGTGAGTGTGTGTAAGAAGGCAGCAGTGTTGGACTCCAAGGTCAGCCGATAAACACCACATTCACAAGTCAAGAGCGGAGGAAGGTGGAGAACCTGCAACCTCCGGTTCGGTGTACACCAATTCCCCCAAACCTCAACGAGCATTCGCCTCAATTAATCACTGGAATTGTTACACCATGGTAATACCAAAAACAATCTCCATGATCACACGCACAAACAAAATTTCAAATTGCTATCATCCATCTCACCTGCCCCCGTTATAAGCACGGGGAGGGGAGGGGGTGGCTGGGTGCACCATTCACTGGCCTCTCTCTCCATTCTAAAGACCTGGCCAGTGAGATGATGGTGAAAAATTAACGGCAGGCAGCCAAACAAGTAAAAGCGCAAGGGTGAGGGGATCAATGCACGGCATCCGCGGTGGGAGCTGCTATGTAAAACACTTGCCTTAAGTCAGCCGCATCCGGTTAATATTTAATCCCTCCATCCATCTCCACAAAGAGCATTTCCCTTTTAGCTTTAGCTGCCGTTTACTTTGATTACACACAACCGTTTGGGGTGGATGGGGTAGGAGGGGTGGGGCAAAGCAGGCACGATAAGAGAGCATGGTGGGTGATTTGCATGGGGATGGAAAATATTCTCAGGTTTGATAATCGCTCGGAGCAGTCTAGTGCCAGTATGAGACAGAAGAGAGGAGGTAGGCCTAAAGAAAGAATTAAATAAAAAGAGAAAGAGGGAGAGAGGTTGAGGCATTAGAAAAAGGTGATGGAGAATGAAGCTCCAAAAAACAAACCGAATTTCACTCCGAGGGGTTGCCTTATTTAAAACAAGAGATATGCAAATAAAGCAGGAGTAGCGAAATAACACTGATATTATCTTCCTCGGTTATTTTCTGTGGCAAATGATTTCTAGGGAGGAAATCCAAAACTGTAACTCCCAAGTGAACATGCAAATCCATCTGTGTATTCCTGGGGAGCCTTCTGCGCTCACTCTCATGTTGCTTTTTTGCGTTGCTGTTTTTGCTTCCTCCTTCTACCGATTGAAGCCTCTCATGTTTATTATGCGGCGGCTCTGAAAACTGCATTTATTACAGAATCCTAGTAATAACTGCACAGCGTCAACAGTGTGGCACACAAGCGGATAACTTAAAATTCATACAACATATGTGCATACAAGAGTAAATTATATTCTGCATAATTAGAAATAAAGGTATGTAATGCTAAACTTTATGTGTCCCTCTTTATTACTCATTCACACACACACACACACACTGTCACCACTCCAACTGAATCCTAGGTCTCACACACATAATGCTTTCTATTACATTTTAACAATTTAAAAGAAATTAAGCTGCATGCCACCACGCTGATTTAAACCCCTAAAAATTGAGAAAATATGGGGAATGGAGAACACACATGCTTAAATTTCCCCTTTCTCGTTGTAAAGCAGGAATCCTGCCGGCCCAAAAATGTGGTTGTCAGCCAGCGGGTTAACTGGAAGGGAACCTTCAAGATGGGCAACGGCAACTGTTCATTTTCTCACTCATTGACCTCAACTCCCCACTTTACAATGTGGGATGAAAGTGGTCTTGTGTTAGCTAACAAGGTGAGTATCAGAGGGTGAAGAGGAGCAGCATCGAGCTTAGTCCGCAGCCATGGCTTTGCAAAACTTGAACACACCACACAGTGTGTCCACAAGCGCACCCAGACACACACGTACACACAGACCAGGGATGTAATGACGGAGCTTTCTAACCTGTAGAATGGAGTTAAACTGCATATTTCAGCCTAAGCTAAATCATTATAACTGAGGGTTACTTAAAAAAGCAGTAACCATCTGATGGAAGGCTCTCATTCTGAAGTTAAATCACCGATTTTTCATTGCGTTTCTTTCTGCTGATGCTTGGTTACCTGATAGCAGAGTGACATTAGAGCACAGTTTGGACAGCTACAAATGGACAAAACTGGAAACCATCCACCGCTCCCACCCGCCCGTCCTATAAACACATCACTGTGATCACTAAAACGGCAAGCTATTGACCAGCGAGCATCTGCCGCTGGCTGCCGTTTCAAAGGGGGAAGAGAACCGGGGCTGCAGGGCCTGTGAAAACACTGACAAGGGTAAAGTGTTATTTCGCTCACACGCCGACAGCTGGACAAGGGGGTGGGAGGGTTGGATGGAGGGACCTGTGTGTGAGTCGGGAGGGGCATTCGGCCGGCCGGGCAGTAATTCTTAATTGACACCTGTCAGGATAATGATGGCAGTCACAGCTGTTGCGGGAAAATTTGTCCATCGTCCCGTTCATCTGTCAGCTTTAATACTGATCCTAAAAGCCAATCCCCCCCACCCCAAAACACCATCCGACTACGACTACCCCTCACCTTGCATCCACCCACACAGACCCTTACCCACTTCCACCCACTTCTTTGATCGTCCTGCTGTTGAACTAAACATCGGTGCCCACTACCATCATCTTCTTCCCATCTCTCATTCCATTCAATTACTGCAATGGCAGTACTGCAAAACAAACTTTCGTTACGTTGCTCTCTGCATTCACACCATGTTGAAATGACTAAGTGTTTGGGGAAAAAGCAGCTCCAAAAAAATAATCAAGAATTCAAAGTTAAACTCTTCCCCTCATTTGTTTCCTTTTCATTCGCTTTTCATTTCCCCGACGATCTCCACCTGACTTTGTCTGATGAGGTAAAACCGGCAGGCAGAAAAAAGGAGGACGCTTTAAAAAAGAGAAAAAGACATTTTTTCCACACTCGTTTTTCAATCACCCTATCCTCCCTCCTCCTCCTCTCCCACCAGCATTTCCCTCTCTTTTCTCTTTGCTTTTGAATGGCAAAAAGCGAGTATTTATCCAGAAGAGAGGAGGATGTGAGATGGGAAACATACTAGAGAGGGGAAAAGAGCAAGAAATAAAGGGAGAGGGAGTGCCTAGGAATGAGAGGAGCGATGAGAGGTATGTGAAAGAGAAGGGGGAGAGAGAGAGAGAGGCATAGAAGAAGAGAAGATGAGGAGAGGGAGGAGTGTGCAGGGGTTGGATGTCCCCGGATGGGGTTTTTGCTCTTCTGTAGTGGGCCCATCTCGTTTGTCTTGTTTGTTTGTTGGCATCAAAGAGCTGCCTCTCACTCCCCCTGCTAACTGATGTAATGAGTGGGTAAGCTACATGTTTTTTTTCCCCCTGCGCTGAGGAATTCAAATACTTATTAGACAAAATATTCTGTAATTGCTCATCTTTTATTGATAGAAGTAACATGTTAAATTTGGCTCGAGCAGACTTTCCCAAAGCCTCTCGAGGAGGCAATGCACTGATCAAGAGAGCAAATTTACCCACAGCAAATGTAATACTTTACTTAAGAAAATTTGAGATGTCAATTTCGGTACCTTAAATGTTGCGCGACTACTTCTCTTGAACGCTTCCCTTCTTATCTTTCTCATGTCTCAAATTATGTGCCGGAGAAAAAAAACAACACTAAACACAACATACGAACAGTTTTTCATTAATGAGCTGAAAAGCCTTACACCCCCACTGTGGAGCCTTAACAAAATGTAATTACTCAGCACAACACAAATATTACATAGTAATTAAGCACACTTTACAAAGAGCTGATAACAGTAACAGCACACTGTTTATCAAAGCTTTGAGTCCAATCTGAATCTGAAAGTTAAAAAAAACGAGCTTGTTATGCTGCTGCAACATTGAAAAATGAGAACAAATATTCTTTATTTGGGGGGAAATTGTTTTTCTATGGCAGTCAGGAGTAAGACTGCTTGTCAGCCCAGTCCCAGAGGGCTGCTTTCTATCTGTTTCAGACTTGATTTTCTCAGACTTGGATTTTTTCCTTTTTTTTTTTCTTTCTCTTTTTTGGATCCCATGACTTGCTGCTGTTTTTATGCGCTGCAAGGCAGGCAACAAAGCACATCTGGCTGCTTTAATGATATGATTTCCCATCATACTAAGCCACCTCCATTATGACCTCCCACAGAGACATGCTGGCTGCACTTAAGCATTAGGTGTAGGTGTGTGTGTGTGTGTGCGTGTGTGTGTGTGTGTCTGTCTGTCAGTCAGTCTGACTGTCTGTGTTTATGGTTGACGATGTGTGTGTGTGTGTGTGTGTCTAAAGTGCAGCAAGAACAACGCACTGCTAGTGATGGTAGCGGCATGCCCTAAGGGCAGCTTTTGTTGAGAATGCCCTGGAAATACTCAGAGAGAAACAGAGAGAAAGAAGACGAGGAGGGGTATTACCGCCATGGTGAGAAATATATCCTTGTCTATGTGATCAAGAAAAACTTGCAGCTTTTAACCTCACTAATACATTTGATTCTGTTAGTTATTCCCTGATAATCGATACCAAAAAAACTTTTATATTGATCTTTAAACTGTTTGAGGATTTTAAGAATTTTCTACGTGAGATGCCTGTGCAATAGGATTAAATCTGCAAAGATAATAAAATAATGTGACTAAGAAACTACTACCGCACACACACTACCATGGGGGTACTTGTGGTGACTCAAGGCATTAGAGGAGTGAGCTGAGCATGTTTGACCTTTGACTGCCTCAAATCCCAGATGTAAATTTAACTAATAGTTCTGGAGGGTGGTGCAGGAGCAAAAGTAGCAATCGACGAGGTCGATCGATGCCACCTGCTAACGACACCACCGCTCCAATTAGCGTAACCTCTAGCCGAGTCCGACCACCAAACACTCACACTAAAGGGAATGCCCAGGAAACACAGAGCACGACTGAAGGGGGGGAAATAAAACCGGTTGCTGTGGATCGATATGTGTTCCTGCTCAGTCTGATATCTCCCGTTTTGATTGGAAATAGTGAGCAGATATGGCGATATGAGCAGAAGTGAGAAATATGTGGAGCTGCTCTTAGAGGTTGTTTTTGAGCTCCTGTGGGGGAAACGATGCAGGAACCTGAAGGCAGGCCGTGCTAAAGAGAATGACTAACGTCGCATGGTTACTGCTGCACTCGTTCAAGTTATTCATTCCTGGAAAACTAACACCGGTCAGTGCTAAGCTACAAACACTAACACATTTTCTTCGCCTGTGTCTCTCTACTCCCCCCACAACACACACACACACACACAAACATATGCACAAATATGAATTCTAACATAAACTCATTTCTAAAATGCTGTGGAGTCTTTATGGCAGTGAAAGTTAAAAGCCACTCCAACTTTCAGGCCAAAAACACAAGGTCCTTTTTTCAAAAATCAACTTTTCACAGAACAAGACTGTTCTAATTCTCAAAGAGGAGGGTGGTATTTAAAATCTGGCAACATTAAAAGTAAAAAAACAAAAGCACCCAGAGGGTGTACGCGGCTCAGGACGCTGGTGTAGACAGAAGGGTAGGGGGTGCATAAATCTCAGCATGCCGATTATTTCGAGGGGAGAATATCACGTAACAGCATCGTCAAGTAAGAGCACAAAGGTCGCTGTGTAATCTTAGCTACCCCGGGCATGCAAAATCATTAATCCCTGGGCACTGTGATTCTCCTGCTCGGAATAAACTACAGGCCTTCAGCAAGGCGGCTACAGCACGGAGCTGGGAGGACATTCAGCCAAAGTACGTGGGGACTGTGTTATGATGTGGTGGTGATTTACTAGCAGGGCTGCAACACATGGAGAAGTGTTAGAACTTCAACTGAAAGTCTGTATTTTAAAAAGGGTACCCGGGATTACTTTGGAGTGCTGATATATCAAATGGCAAGAACAGGCCTGAGCCGTGTCATTAATACAAAAATAAATAAATCTCCTGCAACAGTTGGAAAATTTCCATCCTCACATTCCAGCGAAAACAAGCGGAAAACTTATGGAAATGCACCGCCACAACGGACGCAATAATGTAACTTTAATTGAAAGGATTAAAAATGAAAGCAAAGGAACAAGACGGTAGAAAATAAAAAAAGAGTACAGAGGGAAAGATTGCGATGTGCTGTAGCCGGCGTGGCTTGCTTATTACAAGGTTATAAGAGCAGTAGTGGTGGTGGTGCAGGGGGTGGTGGGGGCTTACTGAGGTCATTAACTGGCATTGTCTCCTGACGTGATTAGTCAGGTAGCAAAGTCCATTTGTCACCTGCACAGGCAAATTGAGTTGGTGCTGCACTAGGGGCTATGGGGACTGTATAATATCAACTTGATTACATCAAGGCAGCTGCGGACTTGACACCTTACTGAATTTGTCAGCATTAATCGTTAGGGCCTGTCACAAATCCATCAGCTCCACAGATAATTAGGGCTCTCTCTAATGAAGCCAACGGGAAGCAACCTTGTCTCCCCCCCCATACACACACACATGCACACACATGCACACACACACACACACACACACACACACACAGTCTTTCTTATAATTAACCATCGTGCTCCACAGAAATAAGAGCGACTATCTTATCTGTTCTTCCTCCTCATCTTCCTCCTCTAAGACTATCTAAGCCTCCCTTGGATGAAAGACTGCATCACTCCATCCTGACTTTTAATTGTTCCTGCCTTCCCTCCTGTCCTCCTCACCTTTAAAGGTGTTTTTTTTTTTTTTGATGAAGTG
The DNA here is from genome assembly GCF_020382885.2 of Scatophagus argus. Classification (NCBI taxonomy): domain Eukaryota; kingdom Metazoa; phylum Chordata; class Actinopteri; family Scatophagidae; genus Scatophagus; species Scatophagus argus. Next base: position 7,635,107 of record NC_058501.1, read on the forward strand.
AGGTTTTAAGTGTAATAACACACACAGGAACATGCAGGTGTACAAAATAAAACAGATGCTCAAGAAAGGAAAATATACTGGGTTTTTTAAACCTTTTCTCATACAGGTTTTCAAGGTTTCTTACCATCTTAGCTTTGTTTTCAGGAATTTTAAGCATAGATTCTGAAAAGTTAAAAAAGATTAAAAATGTAATGGAAGCTACAAGCTGTAAAATTATGCCTGGTGTCTTTGCAATTTTCTGTAGACTTCAATACCACACTAACACACACAAACATGAAAATGATACTGCAGCAAATTTACCATCTGAGAAAAAAATTCATAATGTATAACAATCAAAACTGTCTAATGTAACTGTAAAACCTGCCGTAGGAATTCCTTGAAAGTTTCAAGAAAATTTTAAATTAAGGGAAGAGTAAGAAATACAAAAATCCAGTTGTTGCTGCAAGAACATGAAAAACATTTACTTAAAAGCTGCCTGCATTATAGAAAAATAAAGTGTAAAATTTCTGAACTGATTTTAAAACTTCATAGTTCTGACTTTAGCCAGGTCTGGTATTGTGGGGTATTTAATGCAAAATTTGGTCCTGAAACACAAAAATCAAAATGATACAGCAAATGACATTCTCCAAAAAGGTGAGAAAATAAAAGAAGCCTGTCGAGACACGTCTGCTATTGTTGTTCTAATTGTCTGTGCTCTCATTTCCATGCACAGTCCCACCATGAGAAATTTCCCCTCTGTACTGCTGCTCAGAGAGGAAGCCACAGGTCAGTACCAGCTCCCAGCAGAGCATCAGGCTAACCTCGTGTGTGTGTGTGTGTGTGTGTAGGTTGTTTGTTGCTACTGGGAGTGTGGAGTGGAGGGTGTTATCTCTGACCCACTGTCATGTTCATGGAAGAATGGAAAGCATCCCGTCTGCCAAGCTGTGATTGACCATTACAACCCATGATGCACATGGCACTCAGTGGACAGTGTAATGGATCAATGGTGTGTGTGTGTGTGTGTGTGTGTGTGATGAGAGAAAAGGGGGAGGGAGGGGTCACAGCGATGTCATGTTTTCATGCTTCCATCTACAAGCAGAAACTAAACGGGAGTCATTCTGCTCCCACCATGGCTGGCCTCTATCGGTGGGCTATTTTGCCTAAAAAACAGTCAAAACTGTCTCTCTCTCTCTCTCTCACACACACACACACACAAAGTCAAATGAGCCTGAATACCTAACTGAAAGCCTCCTTCATGTTTTGGGCCAGAAATCGTGTGAAAAGTGCTTTGCTAGAAAGGCAAAGAAGAAGGAAAGAAGTCGACGGTGAGCACCGGTTGAATGTTCTCCATCCTACACTGCTTCTCATCCTTCTGCTCATCCTCATCACCACCACCACCAGCTCCTAGCTTGAAATGATAAAACCTGCTGAGTTCAAAGTCTTCGTCGGCTGGCCCTCCTGTTCGACCCGCTTTGCACCTCATATTTCAAAATCTCTTTAAAATTCTGTAACTGTCTTTTGTTCACTCCAGTTGTTAATGCCTAACTTCAAAGGCTCGGCCTCATTAGCACAGAGGTAGAAACCCCTGTCACTCATTTACATTTGTTTAAAGGCTGCAGGGAGACGAGAGGAAAAAGGGGGAGTCCAAATCCAAACCACTAGAAGTCAACCTTGTCGGTCCTCTGCCAAGACCTGGTTTTATCAGTTGGTCACATTGCAAATATAATACTCCCCTCCAGCAGTGGATATTGATTTCATTTCTGGACTGATTCTTACGGTGAATGTGGGATGAATTTGGATGGGAACTTGCAAAAAAAAAAAGAAAAAAAACATTTACCATTTAAGAGGGGATTCACACACCTTATTATAAAAGAGTGTTTGGGTTAATTTACCCTCAGATCTGTTCAACATATGCACCATCTCCTCATCTGCTTTTAGTAGATTCCCTTAAAATAAAAAGGGGTGATTTTTCCAGCATATTTCACAACTTTTTTTTCTTCTCAGTACCTGGTTGAGACAACAGGATGGTTGTGTGAGAGAGTGGCTAAACCCACTAGAGGCATGGCTGTCTTCATTGAAAGATTTATTGATGTTTATCAGGGATGAATGGATCAAAGACTGCCACATGACAGGCGATCAATCACGCATCAAATCAAGGATGGCAATCCTCTAATAAAATAGAAAGAAAGAAAAAACCGGCTCTCACCAGTTTTCTCCCCCTTCTTTCCCAGTCAATTATTCATCATTACTCACTCTTGAACCTCAAAAGCTCCCTTTTATCCCCCATAACATGCCATTTAGTTTATCTCACCATTCTTAAGAGAACTTTCCTGGCAAAGGAGGACAAAAAAAAATCTCAAAGTAGCATTGCGCATTCATTTGCGTCATTTGCGCAATTAAACACATTTTAAAGACAACTGTGGGTCAGGGGGTGAGTTGCGCCCTGTGTTAATAACACAACAAACGGAATATAAACAGAGTTGTAAAATAAATTCCAGCATGCAGCACAACTAAAGAATGTGATGTGGAAGGAGAAATTTCCATTTGGTAGGCTATGTGTAAATGAAAACTAGTTGGCTACTGGGAAATGAAATGGTCGTTATGGAGGGGCGGCTTATACCTGCTGATCGCCGCGGCTCTTGCTGCTTTCTCCTCGGCATAGTGACCGTCACTTTCCACGGTGCTTCTCATACAGGAATTACAAACAAATCAAGTCTATTAGTTTTGAAGAATCATCCCGTTTCTCGGGGGAAGAGATTTTGATCTCGGAGCTGAAAATGTCTTCTTTTCAAACTGGCTGCTCTTTTTGGGACTTTATGGCTGGATCGGCTTCGACAGTAAGTACAAAAATTACGAAGGGCTTCGGCCAGCTCCTGACACCTTCATGTCCATCAAGGATCATCTTCCTTCATTTCTCTCATGGCAGGGCTAATAAAAAAAGAAGCAGCAGCCGCAAGAAAGCACGTTGAAAACCAAGTTTTCAGTTCACTCCCCCTGGAAAAAAATCCCCCTAATCTCCGGTGCTGTTTGGAGGGGGGCGATACTTTGCGGCGTCTTTTACGCACACCAAATCTAAGAAATAAATAAACTCTGGCTGTAATCAAACAAATAAGTCCCGTGTGAGCGCACCACACAGCTCTGGTAAGTAGTGTATCCTTATGTTTCCTTCTCTTCTTTTGCCAGAGACCTGAAACAGAGAAAGGGAAGAGGAGAAAATAGATAGACAGGCATTAGATGGGTTAATGTCAGTCCCGTCACCACCACGCCACCTCAGCCCGGATCCAGCCTCACCAGTCCGGCGGAGACTTTTTCCTCCCTCCCCTCCTTCCCTCTTTCTCTCCCATTGAAAAAAAAATAAACGGGACGATCAGGCTTTCTCTCTTACTTACGTCTTAAGAGTGGTGGAAATAATTTCCACCGCTCATCTCATCGCATCATGGACAGAGTCGGTTGTTTGGAGGGGTGGTTGATGCGGTGGAGAGGATATCACTTGAGAGAGAGGGGAAACAAATAAGACGCAGGCGCATCCAAGCTTCGCCAACAACAGATCAGGTCGATATGAACTAAAATATTTGTCTCTTTATAAAAGGCAAAAAGAGGGAGGAAAACTCCAGGGAGTGATCCGAGGTCTCACAGAAAAGAAAAAAAAATGGAAACGCGGTGGATCCAGGAGCTGTTTCAGACAGTCTCAACTGATAGACAGACGCATCGAGTGGCTTTTCCTGCTACATTTTTACTCCTCCCCTCTCCACAAGCGTCACCCCTGACAGAGGAGCCTACCTGTCAATCTTTTTAATTGTCTTGTTTTCCCCCCTCTCTCTCTCTCCTGCTCCCTTTGCTCTACAAAATCCCAAACCTCCGACAAAGGAAAGGAATCATTTCAGAACTTAACGGCAGATCAACTAAAACCTAACTTATATGAAAATGCTTGGCAAAACACAGCAACTACTACTCCAGAATAAGGCTGTTACAAGTTAGCTGTCACCTTTAGCGAAGAAAAGCGTGGCACTGACAGAGCACGAGTTAGAGGTTCGACTGTCCCACTGGGGGGAGGCAGGGGGGGTCAATGGTCCAATATGTTCAAGTAATTACATTACGTGATTATTCTGAATAGCATCGACGCTTCCACAAGGTGACAGTCAGATGACAAAAGCTGATAACAGTGGTGCGCAAAACGAGCAAGAATACAACGTGAACAACGCACTTCAACGAATAGCTGATGCGGGCTTTGGTTACAGGTGTAACATGTGGACACAAACATGTTTCGGCAAACAGCCTCCTCCAAAATAAAATGCGAATTAAACCAAAGCGCATTTACGCAATACGCCCAGTGGTTGTATTTTGTACACGGTTTTCTGGCTGGGCTATGTGAAAAGATCCGTCGGGGTTGGTGTTGTTTTCGTGGGAGGAAAGCGGTTGAGGATATGTTAGGAGATGGGGATTGATTTGTTTCACCTTACTAGGAAGTGAGTGTTGTGTCCGGGAAGGGGAGGGACTCCAACGACAAGTCTGGGGCGCTGCTGTGCTACTTACAAGGCTGCACCAGCGCAACGTTTTAATCCTAAATACTGGATTCGGTGCTTGTTGTTTATTTTTTTTACTTAAGTAACCCATAGTCCCACTGCAAAGCATCGTGGCTTTTATTTTTAGTGAACAGCGCGTTCTGCCCGGCTCGGCTCGGCCTGCACGCTGTGCATGTGCAGAGGGAAAAGCCTGTAGCGCAGGCTAATGGCAGTCGGGTTCATTACTGTGACAAGCGTACGTCAAGCTGCCCGTGAACTTTGTCACATTTCGGAGTCATGTCCAGCCTGCTGTTGGGGAGAAACGGCAGGAGAGCGATATCGGTAATCGGCGGGGGGCGCAGAGGCACCGACGCACTTTCAGGAGTTCATCTGACTGCACGGCGCTTTATCATAGATATGTCCTACTCAGCGCACTTCATGGATTTTAGAGGTTCCTCCATACCGAGCAGCATGAAAAAGCTGGTCGTAAACAAGCTTAGTCCTCATTTCAGAGAAGCCGTTTCTATGCAAACCGTTGCGGTTCCGACACCCGGAGACGCGGACTTGCTCGTCAGAAATCGGTAAGTTGTTGTTTGGGAAAGGTGGGCACAAACACACTGCTTCCTCTCTGTGCCCTCGGAATAGCAGTAGGTGACCTAAAGCGTGTTCTGAGTCTCTCTGTGGATCATTACTTGATGTCTATCTATCTCAGTAATGTTGAGAAGTTGGGTAAAGGGCTTACCTCGAATCACCCGTGTCCAGCACCTGCGATCATCATCATCATCATCATCATCATCACAAGATGGCAAAATACGTGAGGAATAAGCGCCGTACTGTAATTCCAAGTTCCGCCCTCTCTGCATTTGTCTATCAATCCATCTCGGGATCTCTCTCTCTCTCCCTCTCTCTCTCTCTCTCTCCCTCCCCCCCTCTCTCTCTCTTCTGTCTCTGTCCTCCTGTCTCTCTACGTCACCAAACTGCAAACAGAAAGTCATGCAGGGGGGGCTCAGACTGGCGTCAAGAGATTGAGATGATGGAGACGGAGATGCAGTGTTAGATGGCGCGGGAATTGCAGTATCATTTCTGTCATTCGCAGCAGCAGGGCCCAGCAGTGTGTTCACGGATAGGGAAGAGTAAACACACCTGAAGTCCAGATAGCCCTTTTAGCCCTACCTGGACTCAAGGATTAGTGTAGAACCTGATCATATTAAACCACACTGGCTCATGTAAGGTGGAGAGGGCATAAATGAATGATCTTTTCAATTTCTGATTCTTCTGTTACATTTCCAGATGCACCTCAGGGTTTATTGTGATATATACTGCCAATAAAATGTATATTGTCCATCAGATTGAGTGTAAACTCAGTACATTAGCGTCCTCCGAGACAGTGATCGGTTGCTCGTGAACTAAGACCTTTGACTCTTATGATGGTTTTATTAGTGAGGTGTCACCATCAGGGATCAGTGAAAATTTTACAGAGGAAATAAATATTTCTGTGTGTGTGTTTGTGCAGTTGTGAGGCAATTTGAGAACCACTTGGCCCATATTGCACAATTTGAGCGTAATCCTTACAAATGTGTTGAATGAGGAGAAAGTGAAGATCATGACTTCAGTGTAAGAGGGTATTAATTCACAAAGAAGAAATTAGAGATTTTTTTTCTTTTTTCAAAAGACTCCTCACACTCCACACCCTCACATTTGATCAGTGTGTGCACTAAAATGTAGTAACATAAATAGATACAAATACATGATTGGCACATGAAGAACAGAGATGACATCAGACTGTGGTGTTGTTTTTTATGAAGATTTAAAGCGCTCAGTCCAAAATAATAAATTCTCTTTTACTAATTGTTTAATAAAACAGCGCTCCAAAACCAGTTATTTCCATAAATTTAATCATCAGTTTTTCTGTAAATCAAAAATAGAGGCCTTGAAACTTTAACATTTCTTTTCGTATTTGTGACACCTATCATGTCATTAAATCATGATGCTTTAGGGATTTTAAATTTGCTGAACCTCACCTTGGCGAGATGGTCATTAGGTGAAAAAGTTTTTCTAAGATTTGATTATGACTTTATTGTCATGCATCAGCTCATTTTATTTTGATTAAAATGAAAAGCCTCAGTAGTTTCAGTGATGTGTGACACTGATTGTGTAAAGAAGTCAAACCACGGTGTTTTGTTATGTCATTGTGACCCACCTATAAAGCACAGAAGCATTATCCACAAGCTCAAAGTACACGTGTGACATGCACAGTAATCAGGCACAACATGCCTGCCGCTCTAAAAGACGGTAAATGATTTATTTAAACATTCCCTTCTCGCGTATTTGTTTCCAATATGTTACCAAAGTAAGATGAAAACAGCCGTCTTCGTGTTGAGGCAAGAAGCAACTCTCTAAAATTTTAGAAGTGCAGTTTGTTGTGGGTGTCTGTGAGGACAATGAATCATGACATCATGCAATGTGTTTTGTGATACAAACCTTTCCCTGTCAGTGCAGGACTGTTCTGTTCCAGAGAATAAGGAATCATTGCCAAAACAAACCAGGGTGCTTGTGCCCCGTGCAGACATGTCTAGAGAAGGAAGCTGAAGTCTTGACCTTCAGACAGGAATTGAGGAAATACATGCTTATGTTAATGACCACATACACGTTCCTATATGTTATTGTGAATGTTATGTGTGCTATTGTTCTTAACCTCATAACAGATTTTTTTAACTCACCTTTACTCCACAGTTATTTTTTTTTATCTTTGTATTTCAGTTTTGTGGGAATCAACGCCTCTGATATTAATTACTCGGCAGGACGTTATGACCCCTCTGTGAAGCCCCCCTTCGACGCCGGTTTCGAGGGTATTGGTGAGGTTGTTGGCCTTGGCCTTAGCGCCAGCTCTCGTTACACCGTTGGGGACACTGTGGCCTACTTCGGCAGCGGAGCATTTGCTGAGTACACGGTAGTGCCAGCAAAGGAAAGTGTGCCTGTCCCAGCCGTGAAGCCAGAGTTCCTCACCCTGCTGGTCAGCGGTGCCACAGCCTACATCGCCTTGAAACGTCTGGGTGACCTGGCCAAAGGTGAGACGGTCCTGGTCACGGCGGCTGCTGGAGGAACAGGACAGTTTGCTGTGCAGTTTGCCAAACAGGCCGGTTGTCACGTGATTGGGACCTGTTCGTCCAACGAGAAGGCTGGCTTCCTAAAATCCATCGGCTGTGACCGACCGATCATCTACACAGCAGAAGACCTGGCGCAGACCCTGAGGAAGGAGTACCCGCAAGGCATAGACGTGGTGTATGAGTCAGTTGGAGGCAGCGTCTTAGAAGTCGCAGTGAACAGCTTGGCCAATAAGGGCCGGCTGATCGTGATCGGCTTCATCTCAGGTTACCAGAGCGCATCAGGCATCCCGCCCTTCAGAGGAGGAACACTACCAGTCAAGCTGCTCCAGAAGTCGGCCAGCGTTCGGGGTTTCTTCCTGCCCCACTTCATCAGTGACTACAGGGAGGCTCTAGGTAGCATGATGCAGATGTTTGCCAAGGGGAAGCTTGTGTGTGAGGTGGATGGTGGGGATTTGGCAGAGGAGGGGCGATTCGTCGGCTTGGAGTCAGTCTTCCGGGCTGTGGACTACATGTATTCTGGGAAAAACCTTGGCAAAGTGGTGGTGGATGTGGCACCACCCTCTGTTAGCAATAGCAAGCTGTGATTTAACTGATTGTTAATGCACTAAAAACTCATACTTGAACTCAAATGATTGCTAAGGCAAAAATGTACATTTGTAGGGCTTTGATTTCAATAAAATAATACGATTATTTTTGTAAGATGACTGATAATAGGTAAAGAGTAAGTAAGCAAATATGAGTAAAGATACACAATGCTTTAATGAATAAACATAATTTGCAACTTTATTTTCTGCTATCATGTTTGTTGAAATCCTAAGCAATACAGGGTTTTTATTCCAGCATAATTTCTGTGAGAATTCAGGAGTTCCTCATTTGCAAAACTGAATTTAGCATGAAAAAAAAGAAAATAAATGAATAATTAATTAACTACACATCGGTGGTGATATTGAACAATATTCTGATTAAAAAACTGCAGCCTCTGTAAATTCACCTGGAAGATTTTTTTTCACTCCACCGTTTCTTAATCTTGTGTGCCCACCTTCTGGTGCAAATCCACCTCTGAAATTATTTTAGACCTGCTGCCATAATGTGCTTGCTTTTAGCGCTCTCACACACTTTATCTACCATAAATGTTTTATGATAGACTTCATTGTTTTTCTAATAGGGGCTTACATTAGTATGTGCTTGTCAAAAGTGAATGCTGCTCCAGGTTTGCTTGATATTTCATTGCCTGTTTGTGGCTGACTGAAACAGTATTCACACAATCAATCTTTTCATTCACATGCCCAGAAGCTGCACATAATAAAAAAAAAAAAAAAATTAGTCCAGCTAACCAGGAGTTGGTCTACAAAATGCCATTACTTTTCCCTACTGCAAGTAAAACAAAAATCACTTATAGTGAATGTATTGTGGAATGCCCGTTGACATTTTTTTTTCATTTCCATTTTTTTGTATTCCATCTAGTTTTAGAAACGAGAAACAAAGCAGCACAACAGATGTTAAAAAGTTTCATCACGTGGCAGCTCATTTCTACATAAAACACAAATAATAGACTTAGAGGATTAGTGTTTATTGTAACTGTAAACGCCTCAATGCATTAAAACATTTCAATAACTATATTTTTAAAAATGCATGAAGCAGAAATGTATGTTGAAGCCATCCATGTTGTATTGATGTACTGTATGTAGCGTAAAGCCAGGCTCAGACTACAAGAGTTTCGGGCTGATTTATCTTCTATATCCCCCGTTGACAATCAGAGGAGAAATCGGGGCACGTTTGATGAAAACAGTGTGCACTGTTTTGCTACAGTTTCTGCAATAAACAACATAGTTTCTTGAAATGGTTTGCAGCAGGCTTTGAGGTACATGTGCTCTTGTTTTTTGGGTGTGTCAGTGTCACCCAATCACCAACTATGTGTATATAAACCTTATTAAAAAGGCAGACTAGGCAGTCCGCTCGTGTAGCACATTTGTATATATAGCAGTTAAATTTTGGAAGATCAAGTGAGTACTTTCCAAGCAGAACCACAACGGTCAGTGACAGCAACAAGTTAACGTAGACCTGGAGCAGCTGAGGCCTAGATTTGAGCGAGAAGTACCACTCGGCTGAGATGATAATACGCAGAAATACGTAATATACAAGTTTCATCTGAATTAAATGTGTCAACATTCATACTCTTGATGAAAGAAAATCATCATTGGACGTCTGATTGAAGATTATCAATTTAAGTTTATAAAGAGCTTGTTCTGCAAATGGTTCTTTGGTGAATTATAAGGATGTTCTGGACTTTTTACTTTTCTAATATATAATAAATATATGCAACTTAAATCGACAACTTCTGGTCGGTCCTGTCCACCTTCCAGTTTAAGCTCAACTTCTGGTTTAACCCCAACCATTTTGATTATGGATGTGGACACAGATAATTAGTTGGCTGAACAGATAGAGATAGTGATAGTCGCTCATTTCCACTGGCATTGTTGCCAAGTAACTTAAAAACATTCCAGCTCCTGAGGCTAACGTTAGCAAGCATCCTGCTGTCAACAGACATTAAACTTGACAGTTAAAATCTCACTTCCAGTTTTTGTTAGACAACATACAGCCCCTGTTGTTCCCGACCATTTTCTTATTCACACTCGTTGAGCCCTGTTTTTGTTTTGTCTCAATGCAAAGCATACTACAGCAGGCTGTTGCACCAAGTCTCCATTGGATCCCCATAAGATCATGTGAGATCACATTATGTGCATAGCTCCGTATGGCACGATAACATCCTGTCCTATGTGATGCATCATTATTTTCTAATCTTGCTGTGTTTGCATGTTTGAGATTAGAGAGAAGAACATCTGTGAAGTTTCTCCTTATGTGCCTGATGTAACCCGATTTCAGAATTGGTTAGGATTTTAAAACTCCTGTAGTCTGAGCTGGGCTTAAAACAAACACCTGTTCCTACCTGGCAGGGAGGGTGTAGGGAGGGCTGTAGTGTTCATGCACTGTGAAAATGTTATTTCCTCATCCAGGTGGCCACTCAAAACATAGCCCAGTGTGAAATACATTACAGGTGTGACCCCAGCATGCAAAGCTGCTACCTTCACCAGACGGTGCAGGAAATCAGAGACACACCAGGCCAAGACCATTTTGAACCCACAGTGTAGTGCAGTGCAGTGCAGTAAGTCAGAGCAAAACTGAGTCTTTGACGTAGAGATTAGTCACTTTTCAGATTTAGTTACAGTGATTTCCACTATCTACCAATGATATCTTACACACGCACTGTGTGTTTTCATTAGCAGTAGTTATCCAAACAGAAACAGTCTCACTTTTCAGTGTGTTTTATTACCTTTCCCCTTAGTTCCCCTGCAGTCTCTTTAGACAGGCACAGCACTGGGCAGTGTCTTTTCCTGTTAGTCTTTTCCTGAGTGAGGCTTCTGAAAAGCGCATTGAGTTTAACAGAACAGGCAGTGATCGTTAAATTATTGCTTTCAACTCTGTAACACCACTGTTTGGTCAGGCGTTACGATGCAAAAGCAAGTACTTACATGCCAGCCACGTGAGAAACACGCTGATGCACACATGGATGTTTAGAAAAATTTAGCTTGCTTGAGTACTGTGTGCATCCATGATGCACAGCGAAGAGGAGGAGGCCAGGTTTAGCATCTCTTCAATTACCAGGAGAGGCCTCGTCTCGGCGTCCTCCAGGGCCTACCTGTACCTCTGCTGATTAGTGAGCAGTCACAGCCCCAATTAGAGAACACAGGAACCTGGAGAGACAACACTCTTTATTTAATTGGATTGTGTTGCAGTCAGAGGCCGCTAACTGGCAACGTACTGAAGCAACTTGGAACCGTGGAGCGTAAACAAGACATTAAAGATAGAGCAAGTCTTCAGAAGCAGTGACAGACTTGTCTGATGCTACTTTTCTTCTTTTGAGGAATTATGTGTCTGTTATTTTAGTCAAGGGTTATTGTAGTATTTCTCTTCAGAATGGGTCATTAACAGATTAGTCAGATACTTCACATGTTTTTGCAAATGAACTAAGTTTAGCCTTTTTAACCTGGTGTAAATGAGAGTTTTAAATGCAGTGTATAAATTATAACGTCACATAAGTATGGATGGATTGCACAGAACAGAAAGTAAGGCAAATGTGCTGGTTTTCATTTGTGTATTTTATTGCCTTGTAAATGCTCATTTTATGGTTAATGCAACTTAATGATTACCAACAAATGAGTGCTGTTCAGAAAGGTCAAAAAATTGATGATTTTCTGAGATTAGCTGATATTTGTGTCACAAATGAGAATAATTTACACATTCTTTCAAATGGAAAGCCAAAAAAATTAAAACACACCAGTATAATAAGGGTTTCACAGCTGTAGCCTCCTGATAAGACCAGACCAAGTAGCTTATGGTAGCAAATGAAGGATAAGTACTGCTATATAAGTGACATTGCTGTGTCAGTCTATTTGTAATACTGTTTCACAATGTCCACAGTGGCAGCTGCTCATTAAAGGTTAAATACTCTCATTTTAAAATGAAAATGAAAATTTGATCTTTATATCAGTCACTTAAAAAACAACAACACAAAAAGTCTTGGAACTTCTCAAAATCACAATTTTTTGAGGGTTTCCAAATCATTTAAATGTTCAATCCAAGACCACAGCACAGAGGTGGTTTTCATTGTTGCACTGAAACAGTTACATTCTCAAAAGGTCTCTCTCTCTGTCCACTTGCCCACTAAACCCTCTTTTTCTCCTCACTGGAACATGTGGTACAGAACAAAGACATCACCCTCATAGTGTGGGATGATAGTCTACCTCCAGGCGCCTAAGGGACACTGGCTGCTTGGTGCTGCCAGGATCCAGACAGTCCAGTTTCTTTCTCTGCAAGTCAGTCAGACCCCCTCAACTCCCCAACTCCCCGAGCCCCCGTCACTCCTACCTCCGCCTAATTACCAAACCTAAAACCCCACTCGACTAATTAGCCACAGCAGACCCAAGAACTGTGAGTAAAGGTAAAGAGATGGCTTCATTCAGGAGAGCGTGTGTTAATGTGTGTGTGTGTGTGTGTGTGTGTGTGTGTGTTAAAGACAGGGAGAGTGAAAGAAAGAGACAAGAAGAAAGGGAAATGGAATATTCAAGCCTCCTTTAGCGAGCACATCTCTACAGCCAATTAAAGTCATTTATTAAACTCTTTGCGAAACCTGAGTTGTGCATGACAGAATGATAGGGGAATGTGTTTGTTTGTGGCTGTGCATGTGTTTCTGGATATGAAGATGTGCATGGGGGCCGCAGGCGCACACACACACACACACATACACACACGTCCACATGTGTCTCAGTATGGCTGGCAATCTGTCGGCTTTTCTGTCTATCAACGGCGCGAGAGCTCAGTGGGACATAAATTACAATATGCAGCAGAACCACTTGTGTAAGTCTCAATGAAGGGGAGGAATAACTTTCTTAATCAAGTTCCCCTGATTAATTGTAATAAAGGTGTCATCCGTAAATGTGTCCTCCTGATTGAGTAATTCGGGGCCAGAGACAGTAAGCACATCCCTGGTGATTGGGGGGTTGGACAGAGTGTGTGTGTGGAGGTTTGTGTGTGGAGGACATACTGAGACACAAATAGCTCCTGGGCACACTGGCAGCCTTCGCACAACTGACAGTTATGAAATACAATTATCAGTGTGATCTGCTTAAGAATTCATCAGCGGCTTCACCGGCCAGTAAAGACGTTCATAGAGAGTCGGAAAGAGACGGAGAGAGAGGGAGGGGTGACACAGGAGGAGAGAAGGCCTTGCTGATTAAATGAGATTTTTATTTTGTCCAGCAGATTGTTCACATTATGTTACACTGTTGTGAGAGGATTATCTTTTCTTTTGTTTTCCCCTGTTCGAATCACCTGTGACAAACTCATTAAAAGACTGATCGTTATGACATATTGCAGTGACTCAGTAAGCACTGATTTGCAGCTCAAAAGACATTTTGAAGTGTAGACTAAAAGCAAGCTCAATTTGGCTGGAAGCTGAGAGGTTTTTAGATTTCCACATTAGCGGCTCCCAAACCTTCTGACCGGTGGTCCTTTAAAAAGGAAAAGTTTTCCTGGGAGCCCTTGTCACACACTGCATATATGTCTTAGCAGTTCAAGAAAATACTGAGGCTGTTTCTCTGTAACTACAAGTAATTGCTTTAGCTGATTTTTTTTTCAGATGGACATCAAAATGTAAGATAGTTAATTAATCATGTAAGCAAATATTCAAACATATCAAACATTTGCTGATTTCAGCTTCTGAAATATAAAGATTTGCTACTTTTCTCTGACACTGATAATTGTAAATGAAGAATCTTTGGGTTTTGGGCTGCTGCACCATCAAAATAAGCAATCTGAAGACATCATTTTGCTCTGGTAAAGTTTCTGACATTATGTAGATTACATGATTAATAAATTAATTGAAAAAGTTATTGACAGATCAATCAGTAATGAAAATGATCCTTGCAGCGCTAATCATGACCCCTCATATTTTTCTGGCAGCACATTAACGGGGTTTTAAGCCCTGTCTTGGGAAATACTGGTGTTGGTTGCATATTGCAAATGTTTCAGTAGCACTGGTATCAGTATATTTCAAACAAAAGAAAAATTGGCATTTAAATCCTATTAAAACAATGGTTATATGCAAACTACATGTGTGACTTAATAACCAAATTCAGCGTAGTTTGAGCCTACACATCTTGGCACCTTTTGTTTTGCAAATCACTGACTCAGTACTCACTGCAGTAGGAACCATCCAGGCATGTAGATTAAACCACTGTAAGCCAGCCAGTATTTGACAGATGAAAATTTGCAAGTAGATGTGGCCAAGTTCAAAAGCAAACCAAATAAGGGCATGATTTTAAAACAGTGATTTCAACAGCATGATATAAAAATAATTATATTAGAACAGCTCATGTCTACCACCATGAACACACTATGATAAAACTTTACTCTAGGTCGTTGCAATATTTACTGAATAAAACATCAAAACAAGCACTAAGATTTCTATTTGACAGATAAAATCACAGTGAGCAACATTCATCATCTCTACATTAACCCTTTAGGGCACCTTTTGAGGCCTCTGGAGGGCAGTGAGGGTCCCTTACTGTGTCTGTTAAGATGTAGATATATATTCAGGTGAACGGCAAGGGCACAATTCAACATCTCAGGATTAATGACAACATCATCGCCATTGCCATCGCTGACCAGCCCCATATTTCCATTGGCTGGATAAAGAGAAGAGGGTAGACGATGATGGGAGGAGGGTGTGAGCATCCTGGCAGGATGACGGACAGGTCCTCAGTCCATCTCCCCCAGGTCCCCCCGTCCTCATTCTTTAGTAGCCCGGGCTGGTTAGCAAGGCAGTGTCTCTGCGGCCAAGGACACAGGGGTGTCAGCAATGCGTCTGGGTAACATCGTTCATCAGGCCGCATCGGTAATGGGTAGCTCTCTGTGACAGTGGTCATCAGGACACAAAAGCAAAAGGGCCCATAAACATCACATGACAGATGGCTGGGAGGACAGCTTCGGACGGTGAGGGAGGGATGGAGAGCGAAAGATGAAGTGAGACAGAGAGAGAAGGAGAAGGACAGAGGTGGAAGAGAGATCTCAGGCTGGATTGTTAAGTCTTATGAAAAGTCTCAAGTGCTGGATGGTTTATGAATGCTCATGTTCAGTGTCAGCTGTGAAGGGAAAAACTGGAAATCGCAGGGGAAATAGTTTGCAACAGATGTCCAACAAAAATATTGGAAGCCAGTACTGCAGCAAATCAGCTGATATGCTGAAATGAAAATTCAAAATATTTTGCTCCATTATCACAGTAAAAAAGTACACGACCCCAGCTCTTTTGCTCCTCAAAATAAACTTCTGTTCAACAATTAGTTGAAAGCATGCAGAAGGACATTTTATTTCTCCTTCTTAATTTAGTGAAGCCACATTTGCGTCACTTCCTCCAGTTTGACTTTGGTCAATTAGTCGGGTGAAACCATTTAACCTCCTGCGTGACACAAACGGTTAAACGGAAGGAAAACTGTGCTTGAAAAGGAAAGGATAAGAGATTGTTGAGGAGACATGTTCAGAGATTCAAGCCTGCAGCGCCGACACGTCAGAAGATTTCATCAAAAGGATGAAATCCGACTTTGAAGAGTTTGACAGATAAGCAGGCGTGTTGGAAGAGCTGGCCTGAGGAGGATGATGTTTTTAAAAAAAAAAAAAAAAAAAAAATTACAATCTGAGCAGTCTGCTGTGGGGTGAAAGTTAAGGAATAATTATGGAGGTGATAGCAATGACAGAATGCGAGAAACAGGTTGTGTGAAAATGAGGCAAGGTGAGGGTGTCGAGGGCTGTCATAGAAGTGACTGCGAGACCTGTTCTAGGTCCCCGTAGAGGGAAGACAATTGTTGTGTTAGCACACCTTTGTCACCTCAGGATGTATACTTCACGTGTTTACAGGGAAATCAAATCCCAAATGTGAAGTATCATCTTCAAAACACAGGGAAATGTAGCTCCCTGCCCTCCAAAGTGACGCCGCAGGCCGTGCTGCGTCTTTCTTTGTTTTCTGGAAGCAGCCTTACCCGTCCATTAATCGTCATCCATCCATCCTGTGCACCTGTATATAAAAGGGAAATTAGAATATCCATCACTCGAGCACAACGTCAGTGTGATTGATGGGTTAGTCACAGGATCCCCTCCGTTTCCTACCCAAGTCTGTGTTTCAGGAGTGAGAAGTGAGCATTATCTACCACCATGATCAGATTTAGTCTGCACATTTCCATCTAGGAGAGCATTTTGAGTGGATGATACACAATCCCTATAAGGAGGCAGCCAGCAGAAGGTTTATGGAAATCTAATATCGTAAGGCTTTTTGGTTTGTTAGACTTGTTATTCATGGAGTGGGCTGGTGACACTTTTGATGTAACAGTATAAGACAATGTAACGAGGCAGAATCTCATTTTGTTGAAGTGTTTCTGTCAAACTATGGTCTGAAGGATGATTGGGAAAATCTGTGCAAACAGGTTTTGAGTGGGGTGTGCTAAGACTAAAATACCAACTGTTCTGAGAGAAAAGCCTTTTGTAAATAACAGGAAATGTCCTCTGAGAAGGCAATATGAATGCCAGAGAGCGCAGGATGCACGCTTGCCTTTTGAGTTAAGCAGACACTGAGGCATAAATAGAGTCAGTCCAAACGGACAAGGAGAATTAAACTGATGTATCAGACAAATGTTGGGCTTCTATTAATAAAGCTTAAGGTTTTAGTGTAATGTGATGGTGTGAATGTTGTATCAAGCATTTATTTCAGGTAAAAAAAAAGATAAATCTTTACTTTTATTCTGTCATAATCAAATAAAAATGAGCCACTGTCAGTTCAAAAATATTAGTGAGTAAAAACATATATATCGGTCATGTTTCTCCTCTGTCTATCTCTCTCCCTCTGTGTGTGTGTGTGTGTGTGTGTGTGTGTGTGTGTGTGTGCTTTGATGAGGGGGAGACAGGAGCCCTAACGCTGCAGGATGGAGAAAGGTGAACAGGAAACAGAAGGTGCCCATGGAGGAGGTATATGACATCTGTCAGGATCCAGGGTGGGTGGAGGATTCAGCGCACCCCCTCCAACAGCCAAGGGTCACCCATCGCACCGCAGTCGCTGAAGTTGTCACGACACCATGACACTTCCTTGGCAATGGTGGCCACAAGCAGGACAGCCTCGGACGTTCAAGACACACACATATTTTTGAGTAAATTTGTCTAAGGGGAGTGGGGGGGCTTTTTGTATGTGCTGTTTGTTCTTTCTCTGTGCAGAAATGTCAGCGTCCTGCTCATTGTTGTTGTTTTTTTTCCTTCTCTTCTCTTCAGGGTCCTGGATGGAGGAAGGTCAGCTGACATGGCAAGGTCGACAAACAAACAAACAAACAGAAGGAATTAAAATAGAGAAAAACAGAACAGATGAAACGTGGTGGTGTGTTTTTATCACTGCAAGGCTAATGGCATGTAGAAGCCATTACTCTCCATTGTGTCCTCTGCCCCCCATTGGCTGCAACAACACCGCCTGGCAGGGCTGCCAGTGTCTCGTCATCTCATGCTTCTGCTTAACTGCATGGACGACAAGGGCCACTTCACACCAGGATGGGTTTTTCTATTTCTTACTCCTCAGGAAACTGTGTTTCCTAAAGACGGCAAAGGTCATTCACACTTCATTTTCTAAAAAAAAATTTAAGCCAGCACAAGTTCAAATTAGATCTTGTTGTTTTTGACATCTTTACCAAGGGAAAAAATAAGAGAAATCCCCACAAAAAGTGTTCACGGTGGCCTGGCTCCAGACCTTTGAATCAACGCTGCGTAGTCGATTTATTTATTTATTTATCAAGTAACAGCTCAGTCATCCCAATATCCAGTTTTGATTTGACAGTTTTGATATTATTTTATATGTATGAATATATTATTGATAAATATGGAAATACTGATGCCTTGTAAGTAATGATAAATGTACTAGTAATGATAAAGCTGTACTTTCAGTCACATCACCCTCACCAAGGCATAAAACTTTATCAATTATCATTTTATATCAGATATCTTTATTACACCTAAATCCAATTAATTATTTTCTCCAAATGTGTTGTTATTTGTAGTCTCACGCAGTAGTATTGTGTTATGAGTGTGGTGATCTTCTCATACACATATGCAGGATTGTTGTCATAGATCAAGATGGTACTCTTGCTTGGATTTGCATTACTTTTCTATACTGTTTTATTTTTTATAAAGACTTCTTTTTATTTGTTGACAGTAATTACTGGTTTTCATTAAAAGAATAACATGTAGTGAATTCACAGTCAAATGTGTGTGCAATCCAAACTCAGACATGGAAAAATATGCTACTGTTGGGGCTGAATGAATTGATAATCCTTAATTATAACTGCGAAGGAATTATTTAGTTGTTTTAATATTTAGACTTCATCCTAAATAGGCAGCAGAGCCCCATTGGTCCTGACTTTGAATGCATTTGGCTCAGGCTGCTGCAGGTGAAGCCTGGGCCTCACCCTCACAGATCTGTATGCAGAGTGTGCCTTTAAAAAAGCATGTTTCTTTTGTTTATTCTTTGCGTTGTCTTTTCCTTTCTGTGAGTTTTGACATTGGAGATGACAGGTGTCTGTGGGGTGCAGGAGGAGGAGGAGATGCTGGTGAGAAAACAATCTTTGACTGCCTGTGGGTGAAGGCAGACTCCTCTAGGCAAGGCGGCCTTCAGCGTTTAGCTGGGGGCGCAGTATCAAAATCACAGCCACTGCTGTACCCCTAAGGCGCTAATCTCAACCAGTTACCGTCAAGTGCTGCTTCTTCTTTATATAATCCTTCATTCCCCCCTTTCCCTCTGCTCTCTCCATCTCCGCCATTCCTCCACTGATCCAGACCCAATCCACAGAGGTGAGAGGATAAATGACAGCTTGAGAAGGTGCAGGGGAAGCCAGGCATCTTGAATCCAGCATTGTTTCTTTGCCTATCAGGTTTAAACTCCAAAATGTAGTGCTTTCACAAAACAGTTTACTGCATTGTAATATCATAATTAGCAAGGATTCTGTGTTCATCTGTAGCAGACTAGGCATTTCACCATATGCTGAGGAGACCTCTGCCGTCTTTCAGTCGGCTAGATGGAGAAGGGTTGTTGTTTGATCACTGGATGACTGCTAATTTAATAAGTGTTAACTATGAAGCAGCCGAGCGAGGGAAAGAGGGAAAAATGAGGGAAAATGTAGGAGTAAAAAGCATTAAGATTAAGTGATGACATGTTCAACTGTGCGCATAATATGAGGCTTAGTTAAGTACGCACATGCTGTTTGTCAATTATTTAAAACCCCAGGAAATTAAGTCCAGGTAATCTCATACAGTGTAAATAACATTCTTTTTCATGGCAGCTTAATTGAATTCATTTGACGCTATTTAGAAATAACAGAATTAGATTTGCTTTCACACGCAACCAAAGCCTGTCAGGAGGTGTTCCTTGTGAGGGTGAAAGGAAGAGGAATTAAACTCACAAAATTCAAAGAGATCTGAAGGTATCAGATATGGGAAAGATTGAAAACATGCAAGATTTTCAGTGCTTTCCTGCAGAGCACTTTGCACCAGCACTGTACTCAACTCCATCATTCTGTGGTGGTACAGAACTTAAAGCTCATTCTGCTAAGTACCTTAAATGCAAAAATGTAAAGGCAATAAAGCAAAGATTTTGACATACAGCACACTGAACCTTTGCAAGTATAAAAAAATGAAGCTCTCTTGAACGTCATTATATAATAAATGCATCCTGGGAATCTTCATGATTGCTATTATTCCACTGTGGTCCCACTATATTAAAGCCACCAAGAATAACCCAAATATCAGCAAATGTGCAGCTATTGTAGACTGAAGCTGGGATGTTTGACAGTGGGCTGTAAAGACTAGACCAAGAATACAGACACAGAGACAGTGGCCCCAGGCATTTCTGAACTGGCCTTACTAGTGGGATGGCATGGCCTGATGCTCTTTACACACATATACACACACACACACATACACAAACAGACATAGACAAACACACTCACACAGATGTAGACAAACACACTCACGAAGAGTCTTGATGCAGACTCTAGGTGAAGGCCGGTATATGTCTGTCTTGTCTTGTGAGTGAGCGGGCCAGAGACGGAGGTGGGGAGACAGATTGGAGGGACGAAGGGGAAGAGGGGAAATGGAGGGATTAGATGAAACCTTTCAGTGCGTGTCATCATCCCTGACATTCTGTAGGGCTTGACCTTAACAGAGCTGCATCGTGTCAGAGACAGGGTCTCATCACCGCCCAGGAAAACACACACACACACACACACAGAAGGGGGGGGGGGGGGGGGGGGGGGGGGGGGCAACCCATCAGAGAGCTCTACGGCCTTGATATCAACACCCAACATACATTCTCACATAAACACACACATACGCTAAGAAAAGCTACTGGTAAGTGGCTACTCAGGTGTCAACCAACCAACTGACACGTACATCTGATGTGTTCATGGTGCAGGTTCAGTGTTTACATATTACATGTTACATACTGATTATTAAATAATTAGATCAGAAGAAAGGTGTGAAACATTTTTGCTGAGGTGCTGCCTTTTTAAAATCTCAAAGAGTAATAATATTCATTACTGTAGGGAATCGGGTTTACTCTCACTGTTGCCGATAGATTCTTTTGATCTTGACCAGAGAAATAAATGTACTGTTGTCATATGTTGTTGCCTGTTATCTCTGGGTTTTTACAAATGAACCTAGAGAAGTAAACACGAGGCCATGCAGACTGATAGGGTGGACTGATAAGTAATTCATTCATAAGTGTTGGTGACTGCGGTCATTCTGCATCATCTCCAGGATGAACAAGAGGCACCAGCAATTTATTGCATTTCCATAAAGATCAGGGACAAGAAGCAGATTCAACAGTGGTCAAAATCTAAGCATTAGAGGCCAAGATAACCTGACATTTAGCCTCCAGGATAGGTCAAGCTTCAACAGATTCCATAATGCGACTCAATGGGGTTCTCATCGGACTCTTTCTACCTCCTAAATGCCAACCTCCATCTAAATCCACACCTCAATGTAGGCTCCCTGTTAAAACATTAAAGTCTTTACACAAAAGTATTCACAGGTTTGGTAGTACTTTACAACTATTCTTAAAGTATAGTATAATATAGTACTTTTTCAAAAATATCATGCAATATGGATTGTTTGATGACTCATCGTGATTATGAGATATATTCATCCATAGACCTGAGAACTGTAAGTCCATATCTGAGAGTGTGTTCAGTGTAATTCAGGGCCTGCATTTGATATTAGAGGTTCACCAAAGGCCAGTGTGGTAAGAATAATTTGTAGCAGGAAATACATGACAACCAATTAATTAGACAACAGTGGTGGAAATGAACAGTCTTCTACTTCTTTAGAAACTTGATAACTGTTGAGCTGACCATCCAGCTCAAAGCGGTTAATAAATAAATATGGAACTGATCAACTAAGTGTAAAAAAAATTATGGTAGGACCAAGCCATTAGCTTGAGCTAATAATAACTATGAGCTATTATTTTCCTTCAGAGTCAGTAATTCAAGTTGACTGGTGGAGGCTATGCAACCTTTGGCCACTATTGCAGCCGAGTTCTGCCAGCACCAGTAGTTTGTAAAATCTAGGTGCTATTAATTGGTCTACCTCTACTTGACAGTATAAAGTAGTAAAAAATATTCTTGCGATGATTAGCTGTAGATTTAAAGTGAGACTAGGTTACTTTTGAGAGAGGAAATAAAAGCATCTTTCTCAAAAGTGGGAAAAAAATTTTCACATCACAGACTCATTTTGCTGACCTTATGAATCCCCCCCTCCCCCGTCCACACACACACACACACACACACACAGCCCACACACCCCACACACCTCACCCCCACCCCCCACACTACTCTTATAACATTTTAGCTAAATCCAGAACTTTTGCTATAGTAGTAGTTTAGTTTTCGGCATTGTATCGGCCTGTAAAATATGGATGAGTCAAGTCCTCACATAAATACGCATACCGAGACTGAAGCCAACAATACTACTGCTTCCTCACTTCCTCACTGGACAGAAATTTACTTAAAGCCAGCTTATAAAACATGAAGGGTATCACAGGTCCCATCTTTCTATCCCGCTCACCCATAAAGACAGTGTCGTAACGATGCCTTGCACAGGAATTAGACTTTATCTCCCACACCCTCTCATTGGGCAGCCTCCATATTCTAAGGACAGATTTAGATTTGGCCATAGGGCTGCTATTATAAAAATATGGTTGACCTTTGAGGACCAAGGATGGTTTAGAGCAGGATTGTTCCTCTGCAATGCTGTTTAGACAGCCAGCTCCTCTCAGCCTTATTAACATATGCCAGTCTCCTTAAATGTTCTCAGTCACTTTATTAAAAAATTTAAGTACAACAGTATAATTTTTATTATACCCATAAAGGAACCGCTAGCTCACATTAATTTTTTCATGAACAGTGAACTTTTGGAGAGAACTGCATTGGGTTACATAATTAATTTCTGCTTTCTGTTAACCCATCACCATATATTCTAAAGTCCTGTTCTTTTGGTTTCTTTTGGTTTTGTTTTAATATTATTTTCTATCTATCTATGTAAGCAAGTTTGAAAGTATTTTTCTGATATTCTTCTTATTTTGATACATCATGAAC
The DNA here is from genome assembly GCF_020382885.2 of Scatophagus argus. Lineage (NCBI taxonomy): Eukaryota > Metazoa > Chordata > Actinopteri > Scatophagidae > Scatophagus > Scatophagus argus. The sequence continues at coordinate 7,657,922 of NC_058501.1, forward strand.
CACATAGAAAAAGCTGGACTGAAACACATGTTGCTGTCAGTGTTTGTCGGTGAGGGTGCTGCCAGGAGTTTGTGGGAGCGGTGCAGTGGTAACAGTGTGTTTCTGACCCCATCATGCTATCTGTTCTAATGATGCTCAGGCCTCCATCAAAGTAGGGACCCCCCATGGCTCCTGGGGGCCCCTGGGTTCAGGCACAGTCGCTCTGTTTTTTTCTCTTTTTTTTTCTTCACTGCTTGAGGCTTGGCACAGTAATGAGAAACAGAATTTAAAGAAAAGCCAAACAAAACAAGAGAAACTCCTCCATCTTAGACTGACATCCAGTCTGTGTTCACTTTGCTCTTTTTCTCCTTCTCTGTATCAAAAACAAAGATTATTTTAATGGAGCAGTTCAAACACACTGGGCAGCTTTTGTTCAATGCAATATTTTTCTTTTCTCTCGCATGCACATACACACAAACACACACACACACACACAAACAGGGAGGATTAGTGTAGACTGTGCACACATATGGATTGATATGTTACAGCTTACTGAACCGAGGCAAGACAGAGGGGAAAAGTATTGATTTTTTGCCAATATGACTGCGTGTTGATCCTGGGGCCACATTCATTTTCATCACTCAGATACAGGGAGGAAAAAAATCAGGGAAGTGTCACCCTTGTTTTGCCAGTCTCCATGACAACAAGGATCATCCAAGTCAGAAGAGGTCAGACCACTGATGAGAGACGAATCTGTGTTCACTAAAATCATGCACGAAATGCCCTCCACTCTCTGTTTCTCCCTCAGACTATCCATCACCTCTGTTCACATTACACTTCCTCCTCTTCCACAAGCACCATACTTTTACAACCATTTTCTGTTTTGGTCTGGTTCAAATTCCCACATCAGCTAAGTAAACCTTTCATAGTACTTTTGAATGAGGCACTGAACCCACAGCTGTTCCCATGGACCTACCCAGCAACCACCAGTAAATCACTGCAGACCTTCCCTGGATGAATGGAGTTTAAACACATCACTCATTTCTCACATGTCTTTTCTCAGTTTGCTGGAAATCTCTGACCAGACTGCATCTTTGCATCATTCATTCTCCTTGATAGATTAACGTTTATGACTGCAATTCCAGATTTGTTCTCACTGTATATTTGATGGGTAGTGTTTCCTGGCTATCCATTTTGCAGGCAATTGATGGGCAGCTGATTTTAAGGGAGGTGTGAGAAGAAAGAGGAGTAGCTGCTAACCGACCGAGGCCAACCGACTCTCCTCTGGTGATAATTGCTTGCTGATCAGCATCCAACCCCTAACAAATCATCTCTGCAATTATGTGTGCATCACAAACAACACATGTTCACCTTTTTGATGCATTGTGTATACACACTTTATGAATTATGTATGTATACACAAATTTTGTTGTACAAAATAAAAGAAGACTCTGACTGTTGGTAATGATGGGGTTTAATTGAGTGCTGAAAAGCCAAATTTGACCTCTACACTCAACAGTTTTTTTTTCCACCTTTGCTTATTTTCATGGATAACAGTATTAGTTTGCTTATAACTAGGGTCAGCAGTAAAAACAGTGCATGAAAGGTCATCATGTGGCTGTGGTGCATCAATGTGTGATGTTGCAGGATCAGCAAAGAGGATACAGCAATGTGAACCTGCCTCATTCATTATTTGCCTGTTGGCACATCTTGAAGTGCATTTTTGCTTGAACATTAGTCAGTCCATGTTATCACTCCAGATACAGAGAGATGTAGCTCATGCTATGCTAAAGTTCAGTGCAGACAGAGAGTAGCGTTGCCTTTAGTGAGGCAGAAAGTAAGTGCGTAGAAGCTGGTGTCGTGACGCAAAGACTGCACGGGCTTGTGGTGTGCTTGACTTAAGGGCAGGAGACCATAGTTTTCTAAACATCACGGACATGACCCTAAACACATCCTTTCCCTAACCAAATCTAAGTGTTTTGGTTGTCCAATTCAGTTGGATTCAACACAGCTGATTTATATAGTGCTTAATCACAAGATAAGTTATTTCATGACACTTTCCAAATAGAGCAAGTCTAGACCATATTATTTAGTCTTTAATATAGAAAGACCCAACATTCCCCCATGAGAAAGCCCTTGGGCACAGTGATGAGGAAAACCTGCCTTACCATGTCAGTTTCTTTGGTTTAGTCATACCATAGTTGCTAGGTGCCGATATTAAGTAAAAAAAAAGCATTTCAGTGTAAAATATCTCCATGAGTTTATGTATATATTTAGATTATATACTGGTGTATTATTAATTGTTTCTTCTCTGGATTACACCGGCTATCACAGGATATCAGTGTATGGAATCCTCCTGAAAAATAATGATGAAAAAAATATATACATATATCATGTCAAAAAGCAGATTTTTATAACTGCAAAGAAAAGCCTACAAAGTTAATTAGGATCCATTTTTGGAAACAACATTACAGTATAAGGTTTCACAAATACACATCAGGTAGACCATGTTATTACATAGCAGTTGGTGATAAGTCGTGAAATAACCTGACAGAGTACAAGACAGAGATAAGAGGCAGATAGAATGAGCATCTATCTTATACTCGTTAATTAAAGATAATCAGTCCTTAAAGACATCCAACTCTTTAAATTAACACAAGATGATGAGTCCTGCACCTCAGAGGGAAAAAGACAAAGAACAGAGAGGCATAAACACAGACAGAGACAGAAACTCTTTCCATCCAACTGTCAAGCAAATTTTAAGCAAACTTTTGAAATGTCACCAAAAATAAAATGTTAATTATGTGTGTTGCCACTGTTGAAGTATATACTTGTTTCATGTAGAACAGAACTACAAAAATACACGCAGGAGACTGTATAAACATTGCACATGATGTTGTTATTCTTTATGCTTTGCTGATGTTGATCATATTTCATCTTGTCTGAGGATGATCTACCAAGAAATTTGCCTGAAAATTTACTAATTAGGTTTTCACCACTTTCAAATTTGTCCATTCAATCCCAGCACTATTTTTTTTCTTTAGGGGGATAGCTGATGTGTTTTGATTTGGATGCCACAAAAATATTGAACATTTCCCAAATGTTTTCCTTGTCAAATGAAAAATTCTAAAACTGAATTTTGAGTATCAAATCACCATTTTTCAAATAAGTTGCTGATGTTTTCACCATTTCAGTGGAGCATCTAGGAGATATCTTCCCTTTGGGTAAAATATTATTTTTACAGAAAACACTATCAAAGTATTGTATGTATAACACAATAAAATGTTATTGTATTTGTATTAGAAACACAGTCAGTACCAACTCAATACTGTATGTCTGCAAACTGTATTTGTAAAAACTGAAAAGCTGCACAGAAGAAAAACGTTGGTTGCATATTTTGCAATGTTGTGAAGCATAATTTACGTTAGTATCAACAAAGCCAACAAAAAACAACAAACAATTTTTATTTTTCTCCAATATAATTTATAATTAGAATGAGAAACTACGGACATACAAAAATGGCTAGAAATGACTTGTCCGTGCTTTCTATGTCTTTAGACAACTCACAACAGTTAACCGACAGCCCATCCAGGTGTCTTTGCTTTTTTATCCCCAGTTTCTGATGGCGAGCTTCCTCACCAGGCTTTGTTCTTGGTGACTCCCCTACGGTAGCTTTCATTTGACTCCCAGTGTGAGCTCCGTGTTAATTAGGTAAATGAATATATGTTTACAGATGGGGCCGCCCCGCACTAATAGCGACACCAGCACAATCGGCAACAATGAGCCCCACCAGCAAAGGCTAAGTTTGTGATTAAAGGAAAGGCCTCTATGGTGAGGTGTAACAAAATTGCATACAGCGGGCTTTGAAGCTTATTTATGGCGCTTTATCTAATCCCTACCACCCGTGGCTATGAAGGAGATATGGATGCATTATTCATGATAATGTATGGTGGTTACTCTTATGCAGATTCAGAACAAAGGCAAACTTTCTTTTTGTCTCTTTAAACGGCCAATTATTTTTTTTTTATCTAAGACTGATGCGAAACAGATCAAATGATAAAAAAAAATAAAAAAAATGTGTTTCTGACGTTTGGTGGACCAGTTTACTGTATGTTCTTGTCTGTCTTTTTTGTCTCTCAGCCCTCAAGCTGTGGGCTTCCTTGGCAGAACTTCTGACTACAAATCATAGTTTTATTCTTCTCACCTGCGGGAAGTCAGGGATCCTCCATAGTCCTAGCAGTAAAATTTGAACACAGTCCAAATCCACATCATGAACATACAGGTCACAAAAAAAAGACGAAACCAGAAGAAAACTAACCAATAACACCTTAAAATAATTGCCAGTGTATACGCTTCTATGTGCTGTGCATTATTTGGTGCTTATTTTCTGTGTGTTTGTGTTGTGTCCAGTCTCTTATCCTGTCCATGTGACACTAAAAAGATGATGTGGATAGTTGGATATTTGGTTTACACTTGCTTTCCTGGCTTTCATCAGGAATCTGTGTTTGTACTATCACTGATAAAGTCCAAGTGCATCATTAAATGTATGTAATTGATAACAACCTGGTTAGTCTGTGACTTCCACAAATAGGATGGATGACTACCGTGAAGAGAGAGGTGACAGCTGGAGAGAACTGACAGACAAACAGGCAACGACCCATACATTTGGACAAACAACAACAATTGCGTAGTGCACCTGTGGCAAGATTTGCAAGAACCTTCAGGATGAGAACATCCACAAAGCAGCTGGAACAATGCAAAGGGATTTACACTGGTGAGCTACAGGATGAGCCAAGACAGGAATTACCCCTGTTATTCTGAAACTGTCGAGCTCCAGAAGCACAAACACCACCAATTGCACAGTGGTTCCAGCAAGGAAACTGGTGTCGCCAGATTTGATGATGTTGGAGGCCTTGCTGTTGGGAGGTTTGATATAGAGGAGAAAGGTGGTACCAAACAAAGGCCAGTACACCAAGACCCATATGGCAGAGAAGATTAAGCAGTTTGTCACAGAGCAGGGTGGCACAGCGGCCAGACCAGGAAACAAGCAAATCCCTTTGTATTTACTGAAAAACTGTAAGGCCAGAAGTGCAGTGGCCACATCACATGTTCAAAAGAGGATTGAGACAACCATCTGCAAAGCACCTACAGAGATGCAGTACTAGGGGAAGACTCATGAGAATGTTCAGTCTTGATAATCCACTAGGACCAACCGCTGACTTTAACATAAAAAAAAACCCAGATGGAATGAAGCACAATCTGCTGTCAGCCAGCTGAGCACGTAGACCCAGTGGAGTGCTTTACTTGGTGTACGAGAGTGCTCATGCACCGACTGTTGAAAATCCTGAGGGTGATCTAGATGACGGGAAGGTAACCTATAATGGAGATTTGCAGAAGGTGGATTTGTTCCAAAGAAGGGGAACTTCACGGTTGAGCAATTCAGGGCCATCTCACCGCTAAGTAATGAAGGAAAGATACTTTTTGGTGTTGTTGCCCAACAGCTGACAGTTACTTTAATTCAGGAAACTAGCATGTAATGTGGTCCTACTGAATGATGACTCCATCTGTGTTATAACCTTTCATATGAAACTGCTTTCACATACCCATTACCTGCAGAGAATAATACAACATTACATTAGCCCACATCAGTACTAAATTATGACATTATCATTAAATTGAATTTTAGTCCCTAATAATGACTCACCAAAGCTAAAACTTAATCTGGGTTCAAACCTGGTCAGAGATGACAAACAGGTTATATTTTAAACATTTATATATTTCATATATTTCATTTCATATATCATAAAATGATTTACAGTCACTATAACTCAGTCGAGAATACATCTCAGCAGCTTCAACCCATTTACTCATAAGGTGGTAGTTCTTACCGAACTCACACAGCTGTGTCAAACATGAATAAAAACAGAATGCAATCATTTGAAGAAAAGTGTTACTGCATGGGCTGTTGGTGGTGAATCTCGCCCCATTAGACTGTGCAAAACATGGGATGTCCCAGTAGCTTATCTGGTAAAGTGCTAGTATAACTGTATAGTGACATCACTTCCATGCCCTTCCTGTGACTCTCAAGCGGTCACTATCATAAACAAGAGTTTATTTTCTGAAACGTAAATTAATTTTATGTTGGAAATTTCCAAGTTTAAATACGAGCTTTTCCCATTTACCTGCCTTATGTGATATGGCCTTAATAAGCTGAGTGCAACAAGTTCACACCCTTTCTCTGGGCCTCTATGAAAGGCTTTCAGCAAAATCCTGAACAAGTAAGGCTGAAGTTTAAAGGATTAGGTTCCCAACAGTATGGAGTAGGCCTAGTCTAGTGTGTCAAATCAATGCCAAACAACCACACCAGAGTTACGTGAGCAAAATGAAAGACTGTCATTAATTCAAAAGCAGTTAATAATGGATGAGGGAAGACATCACTGAAAGCTATTTACAGTTTGAGGAGGCAGACATATGAATAGATGACCCTTCCCTCTCTCGCAGTGACAGTCGAGGGTTACTTTACAAAACTGTTGGCAGCAGAAGATCTTCCTGTAGCAGACAGACAGAGCTGCTGTCACTCAACCCTGAGCTGTCACCCTCTGCTGAGATACCATGTGTGTGTGTATGTGTGTGTGTGTTTGTATGTGTAAGTGTGTGTCAGTGTGACAGGTCTGAATTAATAAGAGGTATGTGTCAAGGGGAGAGAGAGAGAGAGACATTGAGAAGTAAGGAGGGCAAAGATGGTGGCTGAGGAGTGGTGATTATAGCATGTGTGTTTGGCACTTAAAATGATAATTTCACTGTTTCATGCCTGGTTATACAATTCGATCTTTTAAAGTTATAATTTGCTCTCGTAGAATCAGTGTCATGTAGCTTTTCTCTGGGATAAAGCCTGTTGTGTACAGGAAGTGATGTCCTTTATATTTCTGCTTGGTATAGAATTAAACAAAGAGAACCAGCAATAATGAGTTTACATCCAGGTTAGTGAATCTGTACTTGCATGCTAACATGTACAAAGTGACAATGTTAACAAAGCTGTGTACCACGTTCACCATCATGGTTTAATGTGTTAGCGTGTATGGTCACAGCAACATCTACTCTAGCATTTCAGTTTTTCACTTCCATTATGTTTAGGGACTCAAGAAACATATTCTCTCTACAGTATTAAAAAGTGTTCAAACAAAACAGTAGAGGAACAGTAGAGGACTGACTTTTAGATAGATCAAGGAGTCTGCAATCCCCATAATATAGCTGGGCAGCATCTTTAATGAGATAACATCATCAGAGTTATTTTTCAAAACTAAACAGATCCCATGAGAGCTGCAGAACACATTATACAACTGTTTTCACAGGCTGAATATGCCTTGTGATGAGTAAGCTAAAATTCAGGTGTAAAAATCTGTCATGTTCTGCTCCAAGGCATTTAATTCAACAGTAACATCTTCTTGCTGAGATTACATGTCTGTTACTTACTGATTATCTACAAACAGCACTGTGAACAGTTATAACTGCAACTACCTCCAACACGGAGAAAAAAAAGTTCCTACAAAAACTGTTGGGTGAACTTTCTCCTCAAGACTTTGTCCATCAACAAAATCTATTTTTATGTCCATTTTAACCCATTTTTGACTTAAAAATCCAAAACACATAGGTCTACTGGATGCTATAAAATAATTCAACAGTAATAAAACATTAAATAATAACAACATAATGGAACACATTTTTTTCACCATACTTACTGTAAGCATTTCAGTGCAGATCAGTGTCACAATAAATCATAATATATGACTTATAATTTTGCTCCAGGATCTGCACCGCTTGCTTTCATAAACAGCTTGCTCAAATATGGCGCCTTGCATTTGAAAGGAATTGTTGCTTCACATAAAGAAAAAGATGCATGTGGGTGATTCAGATGGGTAAACCTCAGTTTGTGCGTGCATTACTCTGCATGTGTGTGTGTGTGTGTGTGTGTGCCAGCTTCCCCTCCTGACTGAAGGAGAAAAACAGCCAGGGAGAGTCTATCAGTGTGGCACCCTGCTCCAGAACATTCTTGATGAAGCAAAGGTTGTCTTCATTAGGTGCATTAATATTCATGACGAATGGTAATTTTGACACAGAAAAGGTCTCAGTAACCTTTTCTCGTGCATTTTTTCACTTCTCAAGGAAATTACAGTCCGGCAATGACTTAATTAATGCTTGGTTTCCTCGCCAAGTCGTTTGAGGGCCTGTCACTTTGAGGTTGGGGTATCTGTCTCACACCGACAGCGATTGAGAGAGAGAGATAGAAATAGGATTTCAGAGAGATAGGGAGGGACGGCATCAGTTGCTTCTACACAGGCGTATTTACCATTAAATCCTCCACTCTGTTTTTCTCCTTATGCTCCACCCCTCTCCTCTCTCTCCTTCTCTCTCCCCTCCATACTGTCCACCCCCTCTGTTTCTCCTCCTCCTTCATTCACTGCATTGTGGTGTGTTGGTATATGGAAGATGTCACCCTCAAGGCCCTGCAGGCCTCACATTTCAGCCGAGAGATCATGAGATGTGACAGGATGTGACTTTTCACTTTCCTCTCTTTATCATCTCAGGGATCGTTCTGCAACATGGCTTCAATGCCGCTGAATAGCGAGACACTGCAGTCCTCTATGCATTTCCAGTCCAGGGGCCATTGCAGAAATGATGAAAACAATGAAAACAATCCCTGTCACATACCGCTGTCTATGAAGAGTGCATAGAAATAGATACTCTTCATAAATAGCTGAGAAATAATGTGTCGCAATATGTTATGAGGGCATCAAAATCTGCCAAAAGTAAAAGAAAAAAAATCTGAACATCATTCATGAAATAATCAAAATGTTTTTAAGTGTTTTCATCTTTTCGCTAGTCTTTTTTGTTTCCTATTCTAACAACAATTGGAATAAAGGCTTGAGGTGATTCATTTTCAAATATTATCATATCAGTATGGAGTTATTCCATTATTTGGCAGTGTATTACATGTAAAAACTTTATTGCATTTTAACACTTCAGAAGTGTATTTTTATGAGACCGTAATCGACCACTGCATTATCCATCAGCTGTAACAGCACTTGCCACCACACACACACACACACACACATGTACAAACACACACACACAGAGAAAGATCAAAACGTACACACACAGCAATCTAAACCATTCAATCCTTCCCATTTCCTCTAAGACAGTAAAATATTTGAACATAAGGCAGCATTTCCTTTATCATGTACCATAAAAATAGTAATTTGCCGGAGCCTCTTGTAGCACAATATGGTAGGCAGTGTGTTTTCCTGATAATGTAGAGATGACAGATAGGTCCATACTGGGAGGTTTCACTTCACTCTGGATACCAGTGTAATAAATTGCACAGGGAAGAAAGGAGAAGAGCAGGAAGAGAGAAAGATAGAGCAACAGATAGAGACTGCTCCGGCGTCTCTCTTCTCTGGCCAGTAGAAGGCTGCACTGTGGGCAGTGATTATACACTATGAAAATGTAGGATTAATTAGGCCGGCAAAGGAAGGCAACCCTGTCTCATTACTGGCACACTATCCCCCCTCAAAGATATCACCGCTAACATGGCCATCGCACTAATGCCAGCAGACAAAGTCCTCTCTTTTCTGCCCACCGCCCTTATTATCTTATTTAAGGACACTTAAGGAGGGCCCCAAAGGTGGGCGACACCGTACATTCTCTTCACTTAATCAGAGGCTCTCCTTTGCTTTCACCTAGAGTTATATATTAAAATAAATGTATCAGAGAAGAGAGACTTTCTTTTTCAGTTTTCGCTACATGTTTGATTGGGTGGAGCAGGGACAATGGTGGCACAGTTTCCACTTTGTCACAGGAATAATTAGTCTATGGAGACTTTGCCCTCACAGTGTTGATCCTCTGTTCTTCTCGCTTTATTCATTTTCATAGATAACGTGTCACACGGCCCGCGCCTTCCCCTCCCCATAACATCTGTGATTCTCCATCATACACTGCTCATCTTCCAGGTCTTTATCTTTCTTATTCGTCAAATATTTCACATCATGGAGGAGCAGTTTTCAACACAGGGAAGTGCAGATAATATGAAACTTTTTTTTTTCTTTTTTACTAGGATAGCATTTTGTCATAGCAGTGGTATAAGGTATTTCAAGGTTTTTGTTTTTTGTTTGTTTTTCTATTTTTCACATCTTGGTCAACAATAAACAATTGTCCAGATAATCAGTTATCACTAAATCAATTAATCAGTTTATTTTTTTAAGTAAAATACCAAAACTTAGTTGGTTTCATCTTGTCACTAGCTTAGGGTTTTTAATTTAGTCTTCCAAATGTGAACATTTCTTTTACTTTGAAAGCTGTCTTTGTGTTTCAAAGGGTTGCTATAAATTCTCAGGCTAGAAAACGAGACACAGTGATGCTATAAGAATATGACCTTGTTGCCCTGTGTACTTTATGGGCCTCCCTGGCAATTGTAACATGTTGTGGAGCCTACATAACGAAACCTAATTAGATTGTTGAGTCAATCAGCATCCCACAGGTACATAACATGGCTGCAGAGAACAACAAACCTGTGTAATTGCCCTGAACATGATTACACCTCTCACCAGGACTGAGTGCTTCAAACACGCTTGTTTTTGTTTTTGATTTCAAAGTTGTTACATGTGCTAATTGTGGCGTGCAATCCTGTTTGAGAGAGTGTCAGTCTTGAGATGGAAGTCTAAATTGATAAGCATTCAGTGCAATAAATGACTTCCCACTGCTCACACACTGAGCTCTTTGCCTTGGAAATAACACAGCTTCTGTGCATGTGTGTGCGTCTAACTCTGCTGTTTATAACCACTGTGAGAGTCTCACCTCCTCCGAGCCAGACTTAGCCGAACATAATTACCCAGGGCGCTCTGCGATAACGCCTACTGTCACTCCTCATTTACAAGGCCTGCTGGAACTCCACTCAATTAAGTAATAAAACATGTTCTCTACTATTACCCTCTATCACATGAACATTTCAATAGTGCACATCCATAATTGACGCGAGCTGTTCTCCCTTTAAATTGGCAAGAGAGTTGTGTGAAGAGGAGAGGAACATCATTTAGTCAAAATGTTGATGTGTTGGTTCAGGATTATTCAACTGCAGAAACTGGCAAGACTGACAATTTCCTCATTCATAGTAAGTGCTAATCTTAACTTCTTGGTCACGGTCAGTATTGTACTACAACTTCACCTGTTAATAATAAAGGGCAACATTTTTATGTAAATGAATGTATTACTTCTTAATTATAACAGATTGATTCATGAAAGCTTCTGCATTTGTTATTCTGAACACCTCGCATACAGTGTTTTTCATCTTTCGATGAATAAAGACAAGAGCATCATCTGGAGAAAGAATGTTCATCAACAGAAAATTCTGAGGCACTGAGTGATTCGCAACTGATCCTGAATGTATTAAAGAAATTCTGTTTGTGTGCATACATTTGAGATGTATTTAATGAACTTGAACATTAAAAATGTATCCACTGACTCTCTGAGCCATAATAGATTAAAAAAGACATGAAAACTTGAGAAAGAGTAATGAAAATGTCCTTTCAGTATTTATTTTCTCACCAACTTCTTGTTGTAATGTGCCTCCTCTGGAGAGTCAGCAAACTGTGATGACTCCTGCTTCTGTACCAGAGAAAGGAGAGAAAAGGTGTGCTGGAACCAGGGATTTGTGGTCTGATGCAAATATTGCCGGGTCCCCAAATGCCAACTGGTACTAGTCGGTGGTGACCTGACTGCAAGAGAAGAAATGGAGTCTGACGCAAACGATGAGTTGGCCAGCAGTCAGAGCCCTTAAGTCGACCCTGAGGCAGTTAGTTAACTCCCAGATTGCCACGTACAGTACTGTGGATGACTGTAGCTGCACTATAGCTGTATTGTTGCTGTTGTGCTCACTGTTTTTCCACTAGGTGCTCTCCAGGGCTGTGGCAACCCCCCCCCCCCCCCCCCCCCCCCCACACACACACACACACACACACACACACACAGTGATGTCTGAGGCCACCACTACAGGCAGCTGCCACACCTCTGCTGAAGCAAGAGGCTCCTCTGTGAAGTGAGGGTAACATTTCAGAGGTGTTGTCATTAAACACCCAAGGGATACAGTCTATGCACAGTTTGGAGGAAGGAAGTGTGTATGGGCCTGGTTAAGAGACACATATCACAATCTGCTGCTAGTCATGTGAGAGGAAATAGATTTGGATCAGCCTCATCGATTATAACAAGCTAAATCACGATGTTATCACTGATGTACATAATGTTCTCATCCAAAGTCACGTGGCTGCAACCTGGAATACAGTACAGTAGTACATTTGGTGTCATATGGATGCTCTTTTGTCCGCTTGCTTTTATAGACAAACTCCTTTGATCTTGCCATGCAAGATGATATTACATGTCAGAGATGAGCCATAGCCTCTTGTTTTCGATTCTAACTTGGGGCACAGTATTGAATCCTCAGAATACAATGACTACTTTTGTGCATACTGAGTAGGTGTTCTTGTTTTATTCATTCTTCAGGGATAAATGCAGTACAGTTTAAATGAGGTTGCACTCATACTGGCTGTACACAAGGTCTGCATACAAGTGTTGCTTAAAAAAATTGCGTGACAAAGTTTTGTCAGTAAACTTCCATACAGGTGAGTGTGTGGTACAGTGAAAATGACTCACATGTCCTCACAAAAAAGACAAAAGTTCACTTGAGAGAGACTTCAGGGCCTGGGTGGCTCATCTGACAGGACAGTGTTGCACGTAGATAGACATAGACAGAGTGAGTCTGGTTTGCATACTGTATGTGTGTGTGTTTGTACATTTGTATGTCTCCTGTCACTGAGTGTCTGTGTTGTCCTGTTTCAACCAAATGAATGGACGCCAGTTAATTTTTCTTTGTATGTACATGTCTGTGTTCTGGGATCTACCCACTGATTACTGAGGGCGAGTCTCAGCCTTTGGGAGCGTGGTGAAGGACTGGCTAAGCTCTCAGTGATGTCAGTGGCGTTTAACGTGGAAGGGAAAGCCTCTGCAGTGTCAGCCACTGAACCCAACTATGACTGCTGTGTGTTTTTGTTGGACGTCAGCATGAAACACTTGATGCTGAACAGACACCAGACCCAGGCCAACACATTGCAAAGGGAACAGGCGGAAGGACCTGTGGCATTCTGGGTAATGAGATCCGGTGAGACCAGGGGCTGGATCATGGCAACCTGTCACGCTTTACGGATTTAAAGTTGGAGTTTTGGTTTTTTTATTGTTAAAGGGGCAACTTGTATACAGGCAATAAAACGGCAGTACGCCAGACTGGGACTGGACACAGGCTCCGAGACTAATCAAGCTCAGATTGACAACCACTGATACAGTACAGAGGGGATTCACGGTGAGTCCAACAAGGACACTGGGGACAAGAAGACAAGGCAGGCAGGGACAGGAAAGTGGTGAGAAGGCAACAGAGAAGTGAGAAAGAATCGGGCCCCAGCAGCAGGTGAAAACAACATGTGAAGCTAGAATGTTTTCACGCCTTACTCTGTGAACTGAAGATTTACTTTGACCAAACCATAGATGGCTGTGAGTGAGAAGACAAATCAAGATGGTTTTGTTGAGCTTTATTTCAAGTCAATGAAGCTTGTTGTATGGTAAAAGAGAGAAATGTGAATTCAGAAGCATACAGTTGTATTTAATAAGGAAAATGTGTGTAAGAATATTTACTTTCTTGATATTTTCTGAGTTTGTTTTGTTTACTTATTAGTTTAAACCCCTAAGAGAGCTTGTGAAACTACCACCAACCACCAACCTGCCATAGTTGCCATAGTACATCACCCAGCTAAAACTATGGGGGCAATTGGACTATCACCTCCAGAGGTACAAAGTGGTAACTTCAGTAGACAGCTCTGCAGCACAATACATAGATGGCCTTATGCCAAAACTGTTGTTTCTTTACATTTTTTTGGTAGTTTTTTTTTTTTTAACTAAAATTCTGATTAAAACATATGTCTGTATAGTATCTAATGTAGCTGACTACCTGTATAGTACTGACTGAAACAGTCAGGTACTATACAGATATTTCACATTAAAAACCTTCTAGCGGCTATAAGGCCATATTCCTTTTTTATGTTACACTTTAAATATCATACATTTGTGAAAAGTCATGAAAGAATTTCAAACTGAACAAAAGAACATCAAAATACAGTAAGCGCATTTGGATTTCTTTAGAGTGAAAAGGTTTTCTTTTTTCCCAACCTTTAAGGACTAGCTTTCATTTATTTATAATAATTAATTGTTCGAAGCTAAATTGAAACCTTAACTGTGATTATGAGATTGTACATTCAAAACAACATGCATCAAAAACTTGAAATTATTTTACCATTACTACTCATAGCCACTGAAGATATAACACTTAAGATATTCATTTCCTGGAGGCTTAGCCACCACCTAATCATAACAACAAACATTACTTGTCTAATCCTAACCCTAACCTTAACCTAAATCTAACCTCAATCTAACCTTAATGCAAGTCTTCACCCTAATATTTAAAGATTTATGTTGTGAAGACTTGTGCTTTGTCCCCATAAGCAAGGCAGGTTCTCACAATGTGACTGTGTAAACAGATTTTTGTCCTCAAAACTACACACACGCACATATACCAGCTCAGGAGAGGTTAGGGGAGATGCTAAGGTGGCAGCACAGGGAACAAGGCAGGAGAGAAAGTGAAGATCTGGGGCCTTGGCAGGAATCAGCATGGTATGACAGGGCTCACATTACCTCTCATGTCAGCTCATAAACTAATGGAGGCATTAGCATAGCTTATAGTATGACTATGAGTCACTGGAGATGATATATAATTTAGAGAATCTGCGACTCAGCCCTAAAAACAGTGATTCCAGTTTACACGGCTTCTGTTGATGAGAGCCCTCAGCAGATGCAGGAAAACACTCGCATTCATTTGTGTGCTGTGCATTAACACAGCATCTTTCTCTCTCTCTCACACACACACACATGCAAACACGTACACATACTTGCATCAGGAGGCTAATTACTGTAGCTCATGCGTTACTGATACCATCTCTTATTTTTCTCTCCTTCCATGTCTAATAGTTGTGACAGTAAATGAAGAATGCCTGGGGGGGCATTTTCATTGTGACACATTTAAGAACGGCAGCATAACACGTGACTTGAGAGTGTGCATGTGTGCGTGCAGATTTGCGTGCCTCTTTACAATTCTTCAAAGTGCTGTCACAAAACACAAACACACGCTCTCAAGCTTGATAAGATCTGTTCAAAGTCTCCATCAAAGAATCACCATTAATTGTCATCTGTCACAGCTGAAGCGGTGCGAGGGCAGCGCGGTTGCATTTCGATCAAGACAACTATAGAAAAGCAGCTGATAGGCTGTGACGGCTCCAGGGTGCGCCTGGCGCCTCAGGGGCATCTCTCTGCCCAGAATCAAGCCTTCATTGTGGGGGAAGGAGCTCTCAGGGCCCCCTTCTAATCTGACGCCCATTCTCCTCTCTGTCTCACCTGCAGGTGGGAGCTCACACAGCTAAAGGCCCCCTCACAATCAGAGCTCCCCCCTCCTTTGCGCCTTCTCCCTCCTGCCTCTTCGTTTTAATCCCCCCATCTATCCATCTTTCCTCACAGGTGCTTTCCTCCACACTTGTTCACAATTAGCAGTTCTCATTTTGAGGGAAAATCTGGTCCATCGTTCCTTTGGCAAATTCCTTTTTGATGCCTTTTATTTTGTCCTCCCTGGATTCGTCTCACCCTCCTTCTCTCTACTTCATTTTTCTATCCTTTCTTTTTTTCTTTGCCCTCCTTCCATTCTCTCTCCTCCCTCCCTTTCTGCTATACCTATCTATCTATAGTCCGGCAGATGCTGTCCCATTTGTACTCTCCCCCATGACATTCCTACGGGGGATTGCTTAAGGATTCAGGAGCCTCAGTGCTCATGGATCACACTGACACTTGGTCAGCATCAGCAGATTATGAACTATAGGCGCCTGACACCCCGCCATTGTTCCTCCATCTAAATATGAACAATAAGGCCCATCCGACGCCCACGCTGACAGCTTATTCGCTCTTATCACTCCTGTGGAGTCGCCCGGCATGATCTGGACGCCTCCCCCTTTTTCCTCCCTCCATGTACACGCCTCCCCCTTATACTACCACAGACCCCCTACCCCCCCTCTGCTTCAGCCTCTTCTTAGCCCTGCCACAGGGCAGGGGTGGAAGGACTGGAGGGAGAAAGAGAAAGGGAGGGGAAGGAAGGAAGGGGCAGAGGGCAGATAGAAAAGCTTAAAAAAGATAGACTTGATGTTTGAAAGATCGTGATGGCCTTTTTGTGGCTCATTTGTCTAGAAAAACTTGGGTTCCAGTGTTTTGTTCAGAGACACTTTGGGGGAAAGATTCAAGATTCAAGTTCAGATAAACATCACAGCCCCAAAATTTTATTGATGCAGTATGGAAAAGCTGGTGGGACATTCTGGTGGCTCAGCTGACTAATGTAGTTATAACTGCAGCATCCTGCGTTAGACTCTGTCCCAAAACCTTTGTGACATGACATTGCTGTCTCTTTTCTCTTTTTGCTTGTCACTGTCAGACAAAGCAAAATGCCAAGT
This sequence comes from Scatophagus argus, assembly GCF_020382885.2. NCBI lineage: Eukaryota > Metazoa > Chordata > Actinopteri > Scatophagidae > Scatophagus > Scatophagus argus. The sequence goes on from NC_058501.1 coordinate 7,674,538, forward strand.
ACTGTTTGAACTGAATAGAGCAAAGATATTTTGATCCAGATTTCAAAAAAAGATGCAGGTATCACTATCCGATTGTAGCAACTGAAGTATGGTGGTATCATCATGGTTATGGATAAAAAAAAATATGTCTCTCCTTCTTCCTCTATGTAAATAGGACTGCGACATGCCCACCCACCTACCTGACCTTCACACCTTTGGAAGTAAAGGTGCAAAGGTCAGGTAGGTATGCGACATGCATTATAGAGCACACTACTTCCAGTGTGTGTTGGCACTGAACATTTTAGACACTCATCCAATTTAGCCAGATTTCCTAAAGAAAACTAGGCTGTTTTTACACATCATATATTAACCGAATAACAGCAGGAATCAGTTCATGGGCTGTTTCTCCAGCCACGACACTACACTGCCACTGATCTGCACATCTCTGTCACTGTCACAACTTCACAACCTCCACCATCTTTTTAATGAGACTGGCCAAGGTCCCTGCTGACAGCACACCTTCTACATAAAGAACAGAAAGAGAGAGAGAGTGCCAGAGAGAGTATGATGGGTGGATGAAGAAGAAGAGGAGAGCAAAGTGAGAACAAGGAGGAGGAGAGCAGTGGAGAGTGGCGAGGCTTTCTGAGCAGAGCAGGAATTAACAGGGCCCCAGGGACGGCCAGATCAGAGCTGGGGTCCCAAGAGACCACTTACCACAGGGGCCCCCCACGCTTGTTACAGCAAGGCTGGGGCCACTAGGGGACTCCCAGGGCTACACTTCACAAATGTGGGGCTCAATTCACCATGCAAGATGGTTAAAAGGCAGACGGTCAGGGTGGCTGGGAGGGAAGCACACCGCAATTATGTCCTGCTTTGAAATACCCTGCTAAGAGAAAACCAGAGAAATTATAACAAGCTCAGAAATGTTTAAGATCAATTTGGGAATAAATCCTTGAAAATGACGTATTCCTCTTCCCTGAGAACATTATACTGAAAGGCTAACTCCTATGTAGGGTTTTTTAGTGGGCTAAAATGCCAACCAGATCACTGGGGATGAGGGAATTAGCCAATAATATGAGTACTTTTGAATGACACAGACACCACCCATTGGCAGCACCATAAATTTGGGACTGCACTTCTCCAGTGGCACAGTCAGGAGTACTATCACATCTAATCCAATATCAGTGACTCTAAAACTCAATCCAGCAAATGAGATCACCCAGAGAGTTGAGGCCTGACTTCTTTGCTGTACATCAGGAGAAAGAAGTAAGAGACTGAAAAAAAAAAGTAATAGACATGAGGGGGTGACTAAGAGGAAAGCCTGCTGCAAAATAAAACTTTCACTCACGCACAGAGATGTTTGACATTCTCGATTTAATCACATCATTTAAATGGTAGATGCAAACACACATGGGGCCATTCATAATCATTTCACAGACTGACTAAAGTCCAACTGAACCGGAGTACAGGTGTAATAAGTGAAAACAATGTTGTGTTGCAAGAGCAATCTGTGAGACCACTGAGACCATTTTTCCATCTCAAAGCTGTCACATCTGCCCTAAGAACGTTCGTAAGTCTTTTCCTGTTTCTCTGTGAAAACTGTGTAGGTCCAAGTTTTCAGCAGTATCAATATGCAGTTAGTTGAAGCCACAGGATAGGACCTCACTGTGTTAAATTAGTAAAGAATACTGACAAATACATTTTGAACAGCCCTTTGAAATGGTGCAAGATTAATAACATTTGAATTGGGTTTCCCAAGCTGTGGTCAATCAATCAGCTTTGTGAATGTCAAAAAAGGCACATACACAAGAAAAATGGAGCAAGCCTTTCAAGATAGGATTAATATTGGTCATGTTGTGCTGTTCCTCTGTCAGAAAATATTAGCCATATTTTTTTGTATCAAAATATAGAAAGTCAGAGTGTACTTATTTTCACAAGATATGGGAGAGACAACAGATATGATATTTGTTGAGGGAGTGATGAACAGAGATGATATAAGCTGCTTGCCCTTTGTTCTAGGGAGTTCATAGAGAACAATGTCGTTTTTGGTGTCTATTGTTTTTCTGGTATGCAAGTGGAATGTCTCTATAGAGATAACAAAGCCAGTCAATCGCTCCACTGTGCTGGTTCAGACTGAAATGTCTCAACAACCCTAGAATGGATAATTATGTAATTTTGTACGGATATTCATAGTCAAGATGAACGTTACAACGTACAGATATTCATGGTTATATTCAAGATAAACATTAATGGCTCAGGTGAATTTTCCTGACATTTCTGGTTCTGTGTGAAATGTGTTCAACAACTACTGGATGGCTTGCTTGACCTTCATTCCACCCTGAGAATGAATAAAAGATGGTGGTCTCTAAATTTTGACTTGATACCATCATCTGGTCAACATTTCAGTATGTCCAGTACTTTGGTTTACACTTGCTAAACTTTTGTTTTCCTTCCCAGGTAGGTTGGGTTAAAAGCAAATATCAGCATGCTAACATGCTAAACTAAAATAGTAAACATTAAACTTGCATATTAGCATGCTTATGATTTAGATCAAAAAACCTCTGTGGCAAAGAGCTGATAGCCTGGCTGTAGGTTTTTTCACTACTGGTCCCTTTGCTTCATGTTCATGCAGTGTTTGGATGCATTTTCATTGTTGGCACAGTGTTTAATGTATCCTGTGAGCACGCACAGCTGGTGTTACCCACCTTTTTGCCAAGTAAAAATGTAAGTTTTACCTTACTATGAAATAATTTCTTAATCAAGAAAAAACATCATAGTATTTTTTTCTCTCTCTTCATCTGTCATGCTGTTTGTTTTGCTAAAATGAATATACCAACAGAGTTAACCCCTATATGGCAGGGCTGACATGAAGCAGATGGCTGCAGCAGCTATGTAGAAAGGTGTTATCGCAGGCTGACAGTGAAGATCTGCTATTTAAACAGAGTGGCGTGTTGGCGCAGGCTAGTGTGCAGACTTCTCAGACTCTATACACGTGAATCAGATTCTGTGAAGGCCGCTGATATAAAATTGAGGATGTCAAATTGTTTAATTCAAGAGGACAAATTTAAGGCATGACATTTTCTTACCCTCAAGGGGTCTATATAATTTAAATATTGTAAATATAAATGGAGAAGAAACTAAACTGGAAGTGTTTTTAGAGCATTTCAGCTCAATTCAATTTCAACTTTCTCTTCCATGATGCGCACAGTGTTGAAAAAGTGATGCTCTTGTAAGGGCAGAGGGAATAGGCCTCCCACTGATCTGCACTTTGCTTCAACATTTACTTTCCTTTCAGCCTGAAATCCTCTGTCTTTCACTCCCTCTCTTTTATGTTTTGAAGTGCTATTTCTCAGTGTTGTGTGCCTGATTAAAAAGCACTTACAGTTGTTTCTGGTTCAAGGTTGAAACTTTGCTATCTCATCATGGTGAGCTAATCAGATCCCTTTTCAATCACTGCTTCTCCTTAATGAAGTGCTGCAAACTGTCAATGGGACTGCCTGCCTGGTATTTTATTTTATTCTGTATTTGGGGTAGGGGTAAACTGCTCTATGGAAGAAAGGAGAATGCTTGCCATTTTGGAGAGGGTGTGTATGTGTGGGATAGAGTAGGCTGTCAATTTCTGTCAGACGCTGAGGTGTGTGTGGCAGTGAGTCTATGGTAGGGCGACCGGGGTGGGGGTGGGGGGGCGCTAGGCAGGGATTAACATGATCAAAGACACAAATGCAGAGCCACATTGGAAAAGTAAGAGAAAGGGAGAAGAGCCATGCAGGGCTCCTCATATACCCCCTCCTTCCCTCCCACCTTCTCCCTATTTTCCCATAATAACTCCCATGGAAGAGATGAACCATAACTGAACTGTGGCTTCCACTGCACTCCACCTCTGCCTCAAACAACTATTGATTTACAAGAACAAAAAGGACAAAAACAAACACTGGATTCTGACTGTACATGCAGCCATATGTGACCTATCGATGTTAGCATGGATGTATGTGCACACCAGGATCCAAGGTTCTAGCATGCAGGGCACATGTACAGGAGACAGACAGGAAAAAAAAAACAAACAAACACGTTGGGTTTAATAGAATTGTACCTGGAGCCCTGAGGACACGCACACACACAAGCAGAGCGTATCAGCCGGCATGCTAATACTGCCAAAGGGAAGGCAAAACTAATAGCGGAGACATTAAGAAAATGATCCTCGGGCTGATATGTTTTCTATAGATGGCGACTAAACAGAATTGCCATATTTATCATACTCAGGGAAACAGAGAGAGAGAGAGAGAGAGAGAGAGAGAGAGAGAGAGAGAGGAGCCCACATCCTCACTCCTGTCCCTCTCAGTTGTCCCCAGGAGAGTGATGAAAGTTGCCCCCGGGAGAGGATGCAAGTTAGTGTTTCTGTCTAGGGCAGTGTCTGTGTGAGCATGCATTTATGTATGTGTGTGTGTGTGTCACTCCACATACAGAGACTATATACTGCACTCCAACCCAGCCCATGGTGGGTTACGGGTACACGTATTCAGATCCTAAGATATAATATGTAGAATTTGTCTGAATTGATGTTCTATGCTTCGTTCAACCATCTCGACGCTCATCCCCTGCTTTCTAGTACTTACGTTCTTACATATGTATATGTAACATAAGTTAAGAAATTAACGCACCTATTTTAACTGAAACGTGGAATTTACCTAGTTCTAACCACGTAGCTTCTGTGTGAATGTGCATTATTATTATTTACCACAAATTATATTGTTTGATTCCAATAAAGGGCAAGCAGCATTTTGATTTTAGGGTGTGGCTAATTTTACTTACTTCTGAGCAGTTTTCTACAGAACTGCAGAATATTTTGCAAAATGATCATAATGTGTTGCAAGCAAAATCTTTATTGAGGTAACTAGTAACACTAACTAGCAGCAGCAGTACATTTAAGTACCTCACAGTTGTTCTTATATACATTACATTATTGCTTGTACAGGAACAAGCAGTATAATATCAACACAGTCGCCTACTGTGAATTAACAAGTCAAAATTCTTTTTCTTCATTTTTCTTTTTTCCAATAGTTACACACTTAATGTTACTTCCACCCTTGCTCCCACTTCTTTACCCTCATCTCTCCATCCAAGCTCATCCCTCCTCCCCCATGCCCTTTTCCGGCTCTCCAATTAAGCTTCAGCAGCAGGTTTCCATCAGCCGTCTGGTCGTCTGCAGCAGGACTCTTCAGAGCAGAGGCCTGTCAGGAAATGAACTCATCACTGGGTGACAGCTGCTAATTTCTCTCTCTTCCATGTCACACGAGTGGCCTGCTGCAGTTAATAATGAGCCTTCCAGCTCTGATTAGGGACATACGCAGGGAGGGTGGAGATGCACACTATACAGTACACAATCACTCAGTCAGACATGTAGAACAATGTGCAAGCAAGCAGGCGCAGACAGACATTCCTCTCGAGATCAAGAACACCAGCACACACAGCGATACTGGGGGATGTTAGTGCAGGGCATGAACTCAGCTTAGCTCAGGTCACTCACTATGACCACCACATCACAACACTATACATGCTCACGTGTTAGACATGTCAGCCAAACACAGACAAAACAAGCAAGTGATACAGCACATCCGCACTTAGAAATCAAAAGAAAATGTGTCTCCACTTCATGAAGACAATTTGATGCTTCTGTTTAGAATATGCATTTACTTAAAACAGCCCCAGGGTTGGGAATCCTCCGAGAGCTCATGAAAGAAATCCAAGGAGTCACAACACGATTATCAGAACAGAAGAGACCAAAAATTATGCTACACATATAAAATACCTTTCTTTTTATCCTTAGCTTTTCAAGCTACTAAAAACAATTCTTATGAAAGTCACTCTTTGGTTGGCACAGTCATAACCTATAAGAAACTTGTTCACTGTTCATCACGTTTAGACTATGCTTGCTCATCATAAAACACACAACAGATCTGGTGCTTTTTTTTTTTCTTTTTCTTTTTCTTTTTCGGACCACTCAGTGGATGTTAACAAACTTTCCTGCTCACCGGCACATATGGATGCTCATACAGAGAGTGTGACCTCTGTTAAATATGCCTATCTTCACTGAATGGAAAAATAAGTGCTTGAGCAGACTGAGTTTCTAAATGCAGCATGGACCAGGAGACAAAGACAGGCTGAAAGGCAGACAGGTGTGATGTGAAATTACAGGCTCCCTTCTCACTGTGTGGTTGTGGAATTCACTGCTCTTTCACTTCTCTCTGGCCTCACCTCTCTCAACATCCATCTGTAATCCTCTCATTTTTCCTGCCCACTCCTCCACCACTTTTACTCTCAGCCCACCTTCCCGCTCTGCGTGTGAGGTGTACGCGTGTGTGTGTGTATGTGTGTTAAAGGGATGATCTTTTGATGCCCTCGGTGTGTATGAGTGCTTTGTCTCTCTACTTTCAGCGGTTGGCCATTGTGTTTGCAGCCGTCATACTGCTCTCCCACTCACTCCATCAGAAAGCGGGCCTGTTAGTGCAGGCCTAAATGAATATTGATTCTCCCTCCAGTGCTGAATACTGCTGGGGAAAAAAGCACCAACGTGTTGTTTGCAGTGAACAGAATGGTCCTGATGGGGGAAGAGAGGATGACGATTAGGATGACGGTGATCATGATGACGGTAACGATAATGGTGATGATAATGACCGTGTTGGTGATCAGCAAGCATGATGGGAGCTCTCAGTTGATGCATGGATGTGCATGTTGCTCGTTTGAGGCTTCCGTACTGCACATGTAATTGCAATATTGATGCAGAGATGTGTGCTTGATGTGACGATTTACAGACAATACGACTAAGAACAAAATCCGGGCACAGTTGATAAAAATTAGGCTCAATCTTTATTGTCAGAAATGAAATTGCATTAATGGTTTTCAGAGCTTTCCCAAAAGCTGAGCTGACAAACAGCACTGGGATTGTCAAAAAAATGAAATGTATGACTATTTATTATTTTACTTTTATTCTGTTACATTTGCAGTAATCATGTGTAAGATCTGTTTAGGAAATTTTCAAAATAAGTCAACCTATTGTTCCATAACTGATAACATACTAATCATTACAAACACCTGAAAGCAACAAACTTTGGAAAATAGACAGAAATTAATAAACCACTGTGTCATCTGACACATGAAAACATTCTAACATAACAAACAAAGCTTAAGGTAATATTAAACAGAAATATTATAAAGAACAGAAGAATTTGCAAAAAAACAACAACAACAACAAAAAAAAAACATTGTTGCCTCTAGAACGTGGAATACATATTTTCCTTTATAATGAACAATTTAATTCTCGGGATATTAGACGCATTTTAAAACATATTTCAGGAGGAAATATATTCATTTCCTTGAGATGCATGGCATTAATCAAGGGGTTTATATAGTCTCATTGGTTGTGAGGATTGCAAGTTAACTAAATTAACACCAAAACCTTCTTCTGTCACTTTCTCTTAAAATAAATTTAGTTTTAACCTGAGTTTAGCATAGCCCAAGAGAAGATAGGAAAAAACAGAACAAAGAGGGGATGTTTTTTTTTTTTAAAAAAGGAATCAAACAGGGTGAAATAAAAAAAGAAAACTGCAAGATATTTACTGGCAAACATTTGGCCTAATGTAATTAAACAAGTAAAACTAAATTACATGATAAATGTACCTCTCTTAGTTTAACCATCTCTCCTTTACCCTTCCAGAACTATATTATGATTTGCACCACCAAGATAGACCACCATCTCTTCTCCAGCATGTTGCTCCGCCTGTTCCACCTCCCCGTCTCCTGCCCCAGCCTCTCCATAGACTTCTCCCTCCACCTGTAAGGTGCAGTTGTCCAGCTCTGTCACGATATAATGGGTTCCCTCATCATTAACAATAACCTGGGTTAGACCTTCCTTCATCATCTGGGATGCAGCAAGCTGCAGCACCTCCTGCATCTCCTCCTGGCCAGTCTCCTCGATGACCTGCACCTCCTCCTGTTCCTGTTTCACGTCCGGCTGCACTTCCCCGGCTATCTCAGTGGACAGGACCTCGTGAACGACAGCTGCCTCTCCTTGCATTTCCTCCTGATGGCCCATTTCACTGACAGCACTGAGCAGAGCATCCAGAGCTGTGGATGACTCTGAAACAATGTGACTTTGTGCCGTGGCCGTGACCCCTCCTCTAGTCACAGCCCGCAGCCCTTCCCTAGCCTCCCCTGACTCCAGCACCACATACTGGGTGCTGCCTCCGGCCAGGTGGGCCCCACCGGATGCCACTTCCCTGCCAGAGGCAATGACTTGTCCGTCTTCTGTGATGTGGAGCACCTCTGCCACCTGGCCGGCCATGGCCAGTGTCTGCAAGGTGGCAGCAGCTGACTCCTCCAGGGCCTGGTCAATGGCCACCTCCCCGTCACTGTAGCCCTGAATGATGATGACCTGCTGGACAGGCTCATCGTGGCCGGACGCTTCAGATGAGCCCTTCTTGCTCACGGGGGAGTCCACGGCTTCTGCTTCTATATACGTAGCCCCCTGACCCTTCAGACGACACTCGAAAGACTTGGACACAATTCCTGGGGAACACAGAGACATATTTGACATCAGTGCACATTTCACATTTTTGGCATTTTGCTGGTGCTTTTGTTCAATCTTCAGATTTCTGAAACTAAAAATGATATCAAAACCGAGTAGAAGGTTGAGGGCCTGTAAGGACTTGAAATAACCACACATGGCCAGTTATATGTTCTCAGAAAAAACAACTGTTGAACTTGTTATGTTTGCTGCTCATTGCTGAGAAAAATGAAAAAGCTATAAAGAAAGCCAAGCTGATATAAAAGGTGATGTAACACTTCACATATTCGTGCCACTAACTGTGTGAAAGGAGACAGAATATGGAGATATTAGGCTGGCAGATGAGTGCAGTGAGCTACGTCTGGTGCTAATTGAGCCACACTGTGCCCTCTCAGATCACAGGTTGCTATGGCGTTTCCAAGGTGATAGCAACAGTGTTAGAAATGCCATTGTTGAAACAGCGCCTGGCTCAGACACCTGTAGGCTAATCTGTGCAGAAAAATGGGAATTTGAGACAGTGAAAAGGGGACTCTGTTCACGCCTTGGCTTCTGAGCACAGATTAGCTGAAAAATAATGCACACACGTATTACTGTCACAGGAAGAATACACTGACCCTAAATTGCAATGTTACACCTCAGGGTTTGCACTTGAAAGTTTGCAGATTCCACAAATCTGTACTTTCATGAAATGCTTTGAAATTCGAAGAACCTCTCTTCTCAAAACCTCACCTTTTCAGAAAATATCAAAAAACATTATTGTTTTTTGCTTGGTTCCTGAAAATTTGACATTTTGGAGGTACAAGGTTTACCCCAGAGGGAAGAGAAGAGATCACACAGATCTCGCAGTACACACAGGAACAAACTCATCAATCATTGATATTCCTATCTCCCAGAGACATTTAATGTCCTGCACTCACAAGGTTGAAAATGTGATCAGAAAGTCAGAGTTGTGCTGCAAACAGTCTCTGACCCAACTCTGCCCTGTTCTCCTCCCATGCAAACAGGCACAGAGATGTGTTAGCTTCAACTCTCACTCTCTTTGGACAAGCGGGCTCTGACCACCAGCTGTCTGGTCACAGCAAACCCATTAGTCCTGCACAGACACTTCTCAGAATGGTACATTTTGCAAGCTTGTACAGAAACCACTGGAGGAAATAGTGAACACTGTATGTGTTAATTGTGTGTCCAACAGCACAGTGAACTGTTAAGCACTGGGCAGACAGAAAGTTCAGATGCTAATATCAAAGAACACACCTGTTGTTTTTAATGGATGCAAGCAAAGCTAAAGGTGTTAAGGTGTACATGAAGGAGTTAAACATACTCCAGGTTCAATTGAAAACTCATTTTAGAGCATTTATCAACAGTCTTTTCTTGCAACACAATGTATCCATTGATGCCTCCTCACTGTTTAAGACTTTAAAGAAATACTCTTATTTTCCATTTTTATCACCGACCTTGTCCAATATCTAGTGAGAAGAGTGGCAAAAGATGGCTTATTTCTGTCAAATAAGCATACAATGTGACAAATCATAAAAGAACTGGCATTATCCTAAGTGAGAAGAGGAGGACTTGTTGCAGCTCTGATGCTGGATGCTTAGTTATTTTAATGACATCTGCACACATACACCCACACATGCCAGGTTTATTTTAGGGAGCAGTTAAAAAAGAGAACACTGGACAAAAGATTTCAACCTCTCTCTTTTCACAAAGACTTGTTTGATTTATGCAGAGAAGTTAGCTGATGTTTTCTGCTGTTGAATCATGAAGGACAAATGATAGAGCATTTACAAATCTACATGCCGCAGAACAAAAGCTGATATTGGGAGAGTCGAGAGAGTGCAGTCTTTTAAGTGGAGATGGACAGGGTAATTTTCTGAAGATAAAGCAGTTTTCACAGTTCCACACAGAAGATTTTTCTCCTAGCGTGTTTTCATACCTGGTAAGAGCTACTACATACACTGGAACCGTTTTCTTGTGTAAAGGAGAACAGGGCAATCAGACCCAGACCTTGTTAAGAGGGAGCTTTCTTGGTATTCTGGAGCCTTTGTAGGACAGTATCAGGGCTACATTTTGCATTATAGCTTAAATATGCAATTGCTGCTGTATTTTGTCTCTCTGCCCATCTCTTCTCCTACCCTATGAGTCTTTATTTATCTCTATATAACTACAGCATAACTCTCTCCCAATTCATGCTGCAGAAGATAACAATGAGCATTTGTTTAAAGGCAAACCAGTAAAAAAAATTCACTATGACTGTGCCGTACATAGGCTACAAGTCCGTAGTAAATATCAATTCGAACTGTACTATTTGTATCTCAAGTGACAAGAACAGTAGTTAGTGTGTGGAGGGAGTCAGCACTGTTGAAGACAGCTAGAAGAAGATGGCATTTTGAGCAGCAGAGGTTACCTATTTACACAGAGCTACAGGGCTGATGCTAACTGCCTACGCCAAAATGCTGCAAGCTGAGAGGTCAGCTGGAGAGGACGATAACTCAATGGTTGTGCAGTTTCTGTTGCATTACCATAAAACCTGTTTGTGTGCGCATGTGTTCAAGAGCGAGAGGCTATATTAGTGTATGAACTCCTGACTGTATGTGTACGTTCAGCTTGGAAAAGCTCGATTTTGCCATTTTGTGCCAAATATATGTTAATGCATGTATGTGAATCTCTGAATTCACATGTTGTACGTATGTGTCAATAGATGGTTAGAATGTTAAGGTCAGGTTTTACTGGCGTGTGTGTCTGTGCAATGTGTCCTACTATATGTATCAGTATGTATACGCCAGCCTGTGTGTGTGTGTCAGAGTGTGTGTAGTGCTGTGCGGGTGGTGAGGCTATGCGTTGCTAGAGTGTCTCACATTAGCCATGGGGTGCTGTCGCTGGGGCCCAGCGGCGGCCCGCTGAGGTTTATGGAGTGTCACTCAGTCGCCGCAGCCGTGAATCAAGTTAATGTTGCAGATCCCATCTCTTCAGTTGTCCTGCGCTCCCGGTGGAAGAACAACATTTGAACAGCGTGATTTGGCCTCGGCAAGAGGCTGATGCCTGTTTAATATGTGTTTTGAGTGTTCTGACTGACTGAATCCTTTAGCAGGAAGTGGGTGAGAGGATGGAAGGGGGGCTGCTTTATTGGCTGTGATCTGAAACAAGATGGAGGCTCCTTGAGAGGAATAAAACAACAGGAAGAAGAAAAGGATGCTGAGATGGGCAATGATGTCATTTTGATTTCAGGTGACAGAAATGTCTTAAGAAGAATCTTACAAAAAAAAACGAATCAGTGACTAATAATAAACTTGTGGAGATCTCATAATATATGTGAAAATGTTATATACTTATTTTGCGAACTTAATGAATACTAATTTCAGTCAAAAGTCTTGGCTGAAGCTCTTCTTTGCAGGAACAGTGATTTGCCACCACAAATGATTTTAGAGCTCAGCCCTGGCTGCTAAGAACAGCAAAGGTCAAACTGGTCCAGAAGCATCTCAAAGGCTACTTGATTAAAATCGGTGGTGCACTGCTATTCTTCTTTGTACTCCACTTTGTGTAGTAAAGTGTTGAATCTTGATCATAAGCGAGGAACACAACTGTCTGCCCTGTATGAGGAGATAATGGTGATGAGAGTGAATCTATTCTCCAAATGGGATAACTTCTAATGAGAGAAATTATACTGATATTAAACCAAACCTAATTTTGTTGGAGACTCCACTGGAACCCCTTTAAAGACCCTTAGGTGATCCCCGGACTGCAGTTTGCTAACCATTTGTGCGGGGTGACTGCGTGCCTCACACCAGTCGGCGCGTTAGCGTCAGGTCAGCGCAGGGGCCTGCCTGCTCAGTGTACGCTACAGATGCAATTATTGATCAGCGGATCAATGGACTGGCCAGTGGCAGGGGCCTGGGGCCTCTAAGTGGCATTACTTCAGCTCGGAGAGGCCGCCAGGGGAGCGGTCAGACAGCACTTACCAGCAGTTAGAGAAATTAACCTTAACACCGAGACACCAGCACACACACACACAATCAATTACGCTCGCTGTAACACAGGTCAGCTCGCTGCAAATGTAAGCTGACTTGCCAATGCACATTTAATCAGGCAAGCGCAGACACACACACACCAATACGTTAGTTTGGTTATACTTGTGAGGACACCACACTGGTTGTAATGTGAAAAACTTAAATTTGTCTCAACGTACCCCACAATAAATCGTGACTGATTCTCACGAGGGTGGAATTACATGAAAATACATGTGCTGAAAGACAAAGAACGCCAACCTGAATGGACACACTACAGCAAGCAAAGTCAATGATAGTATATCAAAGCATAACACAAGAGAGGAGGAAAAAAACTTGCTCACCAAATCAATTGCAAGGTCAATAGCAGGACCATGAAAAAGCTGGTGCTTATGATCAATTCTTAACTACAGCACAAAACCCTTTACAATCCTTTTACCAGCCGATTACCTTCAATTATAGATATGAAGTCGGTGCCTTAAAAAGAGTATGATGAAGACCCCTAAACCTGACACACATATGGCTGTTATTTGTGGGGGGATTTTTACAGACGAGGTGGCATGCGTGTGTGTGTGTGTGTGTCAATGGCTCTTGAAGGTGACACTGCTAAGTAGATAAAGTGTCAGTTCTGGGTGTATTCAGGTCACTGGGGAAGGCCTGCCTGCATATGAGTGTGAATGTGTGTATGTGTGTGCGTGTGTTTTTGACTGACTTTTCTTTATTTTTATGCCTTGTACTGTTTCAGTGATTTCGTGCCTCGTGTGCTTGTAAAGCAATTTAGAATTCTTCTGACAAAAGTACTATAGGAACAAACTTTTATCGTTACTTTTTGTTATTATACATGCATGCTGTTTCTGTCATTGTGTTTATTATGTATTCAATTATTCATACAATAAGTCTGTTAGTTTTCTATACATATTACTGCAGGATATGTATAGTACTATACAGTATGTCCTATTATAAAGATTTATGTACATACATTAATAATTTTCTTGCTACATATAGACTATGAGCTGAAATATAGTATACGTACAGTTCTAGTTTTGTCCAGTAACTTCTGCTAAATTTCTTCGCAAAAGGACAATCATCCATATGAGTACATGTTTATTCATATTTATGTGTGTATGTGTGTGCATCTTCTTTGTTGGAGATGTGTACATGATGACCTTACCTGCCTCTCCTCCCTTGTGAGGCCTCAGGCAAAGCTGCATGTGTTTCCTATGCGTGTACGTGTGTGTATGTGTGTGTGTGCGTGTGTGCACACAAACTAGCAGGTCAGCTGAGGTCCGGCTAGTGATGGGTCTACTTTGTCTGGTAGGGACAGCCGCTACTGTCACCTTTACAAACGCCATGAATCAACGCCAGCGAGGACAGGCCGGCCGACCAAAAAACAACCAATTATACAGCAGCCAGATTGACACCGGGTGGACAGGGCAGCGAGAGAGATGGAGACGCACTGAACACACCCCAAGGACGAATAAACAGCAGAGAATGAGGGCACGGACTGACAGAGGGCCTTCTGGGCTGTAACACTGATATGGTGGCTCTGAAGGGCCAATATTAATCCATCGGTGACTCTGGCTGAAAGGTAAAGCAAGAGTGAATATCTTTTCCATAATCTGCTCACATAAATGAATGTCTGTGTTGTTATTCTCTGTTGTCAGTTTAGGTAACACAATATTTAGTCTATAACGCATCGATGAAGACTCTTAAAATAGTCTTTCTTGGCATAAGTCACACAGGAAGTTATGTGTCTTATGTTTTTGACTTTTAAATGTTCTCTATAGTATGTTCTCTTTCCCATGGAAAGAGGACAATTTTTCTAGTTTACAGTCTCTTTACTTCCTTTCGTTAAAGAGTCTCCCACGACTGATCTGATGTGTTTTGCCACACGTCTCTTTACTGTGTACTGTGTGTAGTGGAAGCTAAGAGGATGAATGATGTTTGCAGTATGCAGATTGTGGCATCGTGAGCACAAATTACTAAAATCTGATAGGAATGCAAAGCAAGCAAAAATCTGCCAGGTTGGAAGGAGAACACAAGTTAAATCAAAAAAAAAAAAAAAAGATACAAAAAGATATCCATCAAGCAATTTTTTTTGTTCTTTTTTTCATCAGAATACACACAGTAATAAATTTCATGTCAGCCTCACATAATCAAAGGTCAGACTGCTGGTGTTTTTCATTCAACGATGACGCAGGACAAATACTGTAGAAGAACTTATAATAACAACAACATTTTTTTCATTTGCAGTGGTCTAAAGGACAACAATGTGATGCAGCGGAAAGACAAGTCAGGTTTTCAGTTAAACACTGTGTGTGATCCTCTCTCACAAACAGGAAATCACTACCTGACATAGAAGTAAATAAGAGAGGTGGAGTAACATGGATGCATGGATAAACTAAGATGCTTCACTCATTACAAAACACCTCAATGTACAAACACACCAGTGCCAGATTATTACTATAGACGAACATGATGGTCATTTAGAGTCAATATCATACTAACCAAAACCCTGGACAATGAGATAAAGTAGTCCAACGACGTAGGTGGAGAGGGCTCAAGAGGTGAACACACACACACACACACACATACACACACAGGAAGCATAGGTCAGTGTCCTGCTCTCAGCTCTTTTTTTGCTGACTGAGGATGACCCAGTGTGAGTATAATCTGGTCCACACTAACATTGTCTACCTCATGTCCCCCAGGTCTGTGCCCCCAGAGAGAGGGAGGAAGAGAAGTCAGAGGTGAAGAGAAAAAAAATCCTCACTATCACTGGGGAAACCATCTCTACTACACCTTCACTTTTCATCTCTGATTCCTCTGAGTATGTATTCAGCCCATTAACTAACAGCATTGTACTGACCCGTTCATTTTCACTTAAATCAAATATTTATTGCATATAAAGATCTGGAAGCTTAAAGGAAATGATGAGCACAAAAAATCTCAGTCTAAAGAAAACGTTTTCAGTCAGTAATAAATAAGCTAACATTACTGTCGGTTAATGGAAGACCCGTGCAGCCAACTTTCACTGGATGTTACACTTGTGCCCCCTCTTCCCAGGAGGATCAGATGAAGGGAGACATCCAAATTAAAATGGCTAAGAATGAAGGACTGGTTAGCCTGTATAATTAGTACAGGAATTTGCATTTGCATCACATGAGGCAAGCAAGACCAGAGTCACCTAGCAAAACACAGAGGCTGCTGGGAATTCATCTGGTTGGATATGGATAAAAAGAGTGAATGAGTGGGAGGTTGCTGCAGTTGCACAAAGTGGGGCCTGATCAACCTCAGCAGGGCTGCCAGTGAGAGGGCGTCTGATGCTGAAAGGCCTGACACACCTGATGACTGCAAGTTATATCACTGATTATGTGTCCCAGAAAAGCATCAGAAGACGCATCATTTCAACTTTAAAAATGACTAACCAGATATGACTAATGTACTACTTTTTTTGGGAGCATGGCTTGTTTCCCCCGATGCTGTAAATCGCGGCTATTTGCACTACGTAGATGAAGGTTAGAAAATGATCAGAGTGTGACGTCCTGATGCGAGTTAAAAAGAGAGAGAGAGAGAGAGAGAGGGAGAGAGAGAGGGAGTGAGAGAGGGAGAGAGAGAGGGAGTGAGGAAAGGCATCTAAGAGCCTCATCCAATAATCCAAGAGGGAAGGCTGACATATGAAACAATAACAAAGATCACAACACTCTTTCTCTTTCTTCCCCATATCCCCCCTCCTTTCTTCCCCTTCTCTCATTCTCCCCATTAGGCCCTCTTTCTATCTCTCTGGCCTCTGTCCTTCTTTCTCTCTCTCGTCTCTCTCTCAAAATCTCTGGAGGTGGACCTTTGATTGCTTCTTTAATTAGCCATGTCAGACACTCCGTGGATTTACTGGGGATGTCGAACTTCTGCAGATAATTACATGCCTTTCCCTTTTCTCTCCATTGCTCCATCCATCCCTCCATCCTCTTTCCACTGTGTTTGTTCCCCTATCTATCCCTCTCACTCACTCTCCCATGATTTAATGATTAATTATGGATGTGAGTTTGAGAATAAAAGCTTTTTCGCTAATCAAAATGAAATCCCCCCTCCCCCTCAATTCTCGTAATTACAGTGTGAAGATGATGTTGCTGATGTCTTTTTGTTGCCAAGGCCTGCCCTGCGCCCTGATCTGAGGTCCGTCAAGGCGGATGAAATGAATAATCACAACATAATGGCTTCAGAATTTGAAGTCACAGTAGACTGGATCAGGTTGCGGGAGAAAGAGAATAAAAGAAGAATATAGACAAAGAGACAGAGGCAGACTGCTATGGAAGACATCAGAACAGAGGCTAAGACTGGGAATCAAAGAGAGGCCTAAAATCTTCAAGCTTGACTGCAACCACAAGTCATGCAGGGAAAGTTTTCTTCAAGCAAAGTTCAAAAATTCTTGATATCAGTTAGGGTCGCAAGTAATGATCAAATAATCTGCTGAGTACTTCCTCAATTGACTAATCAATTGTTATTCTACAAAATGTGACAAAACAGTGAAAGACGGACATCACATTTTCCTACAGTCAAAGGTGACGTCATCAGAGTTTGGTTTGTTATATATATATATATATAGATGTTATATTTATAATCACCTAATCCAAAAAAAGCATAACCACATACTTGGCGTTTTAGCTTGAAGAATGACTTCAATGACTAACTGATCATCACTCTAAACACAGCAGCGTTTGAGTCGATAAACCAATCTACTTATCTCACAGGTAGACTTTGAGAACTGCAACAATTAGTCAGCTATTTTAGACAAAAAATTAAGCTTCACATATCAACATAAGAACTAATCACTTTCACATAAAAACTGCATTCTTTGGTTATAGCCTCCAAATTGTTAGGATTAGCGTTTTTTTCCTTTGGGTTTGGATTGTTGGTCTGACAATATATGAGATATGAAGACATTAATGTGTCAGTGATGATCTCCAACCAGGATGCTTGCTGGCTGGTGGATCAAGCTCTCTTTTCTCATTCTCTACAGTCTATTTCAAACTATTTGTGTTTACAAACTAGCGTAACACCATAAATGTTTTCCAAGAGAGACTGTCTGAAAGAGTCCGCTATTATCACTATATTTAAACGACTGTCACAGCTCTCGTCTGTATGACAGCACACTTTCACTCTCTCCACCTTCAGAAAATCAGCCCAAATTAGTTTGTTTCAAGCACACCACCACTTTTATGTTTTCTGACATCTCCTCTGACCAAATGAATAACCAAATGAAAATAAGTAGCAGTGATCCATAATAAAATTGTTAGTTGAAGCCTAAATCAGTGTACATGAACGAAAAACAGCAAAGCTGTTCTTCCTTCTTATTTCTTTATTAAAGTAAAGGCTCTCTGTGGAGCGACTACAGACTGTACTGTACTGTACTTACTATAAAGTGGAGTAAGCAGAGGTCAAGTTGTGTCAAGATTCAAAAAACAGTGGGTCCTACTTTATGCCAGATACAACTTATGACATCGACCTCACAGCACACACCAACGTTTGTAGTCTCAAACCAAGCTGAGTTACGAGGGAAAATTTATATAAGGAGCAAATTCTTACAGTACAGTGATACTCTGCTGAAAAAAGATCGGATTCTGTATTAAAGGTCATTTGGCTCGTGGTCATCAGCTGAAATAACAGTTTATCCACCTTTTTATTTACCAAAACATCACTGATGATAGCTGTAGCAAAGCCTGACCATCCACAGAGTATATCCCTCCAAAACCTTGTATGACAAGTCTCTATTGTTCCCTGTTCAGTGACTCGCACTCATGTACAACACACACTCACAGACACACAGGTCTGTTTAGCTTAGTTGCCGATCCTCCCTTCCATATTTACTGGGTATTTACCTAACAGAGGCATGCTGGAGATATTTATCGTCCTGATGGCTCTATATATAGGGCTGAGGAGCTCGCTGAGGAGAGGCAGGCGCAGTGGGAGGTTGCTTCTCTAATCTCCATCTCCAGGCTGACAGGCCTGAGAAGGCCCTAATGAATGGCTCTTTTCATCTGCACGCCTGTGTGTATGTGACAGTATAAATATTTAGCAATATTGGAGTCAGCTCGTGATTTTACACAGATGGAGTGATTGATGGCTCAGCCCTCTGACGCATGCCAAAGACCATCCTGGAGATGTTATATAAACCACCACAGCCTCTCTCTCCCTCCATCATCATCTCCATCTCGCTCTCTCTTTATCTTTCACACTGCCTCCTCTGCTCTCCGCCTCCTTCCCAGCTTGTCTTCTCGCTGTCGATCCGCCCTCTGTGGCTCTGCCAATTTGCCTCACTGTTGAATTTCTATCATACAGTGTGGTGTCTCTATGGCTGTAAGACAGGCTAAATCAGAGAGAAACAACCCGACAGGGAGGAAATTCTGAGGAGAGTGGCATCGACATGTTACAGTGCAAACCAGTTTAGGATTTTAAACTGCTCTGAAACACTTTTGCTAAACCATCTTTCTAAAAGAGAAAAAAAAAAGGAAAAATAACTCATAAAATTCTTGTATCTTTGCTGTGCCTTGTTTTAATTTATGTTTGATTGTTTTACAGACCTCTGAAGTGCTATGCAAACCTTACAACTTTTCTGAAGTTTTTACGTGCGTGTTGTTGCCTATTATGTGCCATTAAAAGTTCCAAGTCAACATGAGTGAGAGCTGCTCTTCCAGTGTCCAGGCTCACACATGAACACGCACACAGTACATATGCATACACTCACATACACATTCAGAATGAAATGCACACAATGCTGTCATCCGTGTCAGAGAGAACCCAGACCAGAGCCACACACACATTCTGCTGCCAATATGCTGCTGTGTGTGTGCGTGTGTTTGCGTGTGTGTGTGTGTGTGTGTGTGTGTTTGTAGAGCACCTTCTGTGCAGCCAAATAAACTAAAATACAAGAATTAAATCCCTGAACGAATATATGAGGGCTTTAAGGGGGGATGCTGAAGATGTATTAACCTTGTAATTGCCTGTGTAAAATATGCTCCCCTGGTAATGAAATTTCCTGCTTTAATTTGAAAAAATTGGGGAAATATCTCCCCTTTTTTGCCTTGTGTTTTTCCTTTAATTGCATTTAAAACTTCAATCTCAAACACCCCCACCGCTTTATGGGGGAAGGACCAGCGCTGGACCGCCACATCTATTAATCTAACTGTCCTTTATCGGAATTAGCATTCAAATGTGATCGGTTCCACTGCGCCTTCGCCACCGCTTGTAATTCCAACAAAATCCACTCCTATGCAATAACTACAGTGCCCTTCAAGACCACCACCACCTCCCCCTCACTTTGAGAGGTATTGATTTTTATTTGTTCTGTAATGAGAACAATTAGTCTTTTTCCTGCCCTCCTTTCATCTATCACCTCTGTGTTCCTGTGGCTGTGCTGCTCAGCCAGCCTCCGTCTTTAAGCCCAGCTGGAAGTCCATCCTCTGGGTAGAGGACACCACCGTGTCCCTCTGTCCAGGAACTGCAACAAGCTCAAAGACAGATAACTCGTCTAAAACAAAGCATGAAGTCTATAGAACTTTTCTGACATCTGAAAATGCTCACAGCCAATGTTTAAGACAATTTTCACAGTAAAATACTTCCTCAACACTTTAATTTGAACTTTTACACATACATGCCCAAAATGTTCTTGTCTTGGTGTAAAAAAGAGAAAAAAATGCTTGAATTCAACAATACTGACAGCAGTTTATCACTAATCATAGCCAATGCCATCATTATCTATCATACTGGATGGTTAATCCAGCAAGCCTGGCTCTAATTGATATGGATGGAACAAATGACCACAGTCTGGTAGGACTGGTGTTAACATGCATTATAAAATGTGAAAACACAATAAAACCCTCACATCTATCCATTAGGAACGCTTTAATTTCTGCTGTGGCAGTGTAGTGGCAGGCGGGACTGACTGACTAGCGGAGATCAGGAGACTTTAGCCTCTATAAACCACTTGATTGACAGAGTGATTTGTGACTGACTGACTGACTGGATAAGTGGCCAGCTGCTTTCTCCGTGCAGCAGTTTGTGCCTGTATACGAGCATGTGTGTGTATATATGTGTGTGACTGTGACGTCAGGTCCTATTTCAGCCATAGCCAGTGAGGAATGAAGCATCTGAAAGAGTCCATTTCTCTTGCTGCGCCGCCTGAGCCTTACTTACCCTAATGATGTATAATAGCCTGCAACTACACTTAACCTGAGCATTACTGAGGCAAAGACTGAGTGGAAGAGGCATATGTACACACACACGCACACAAAGGTCTAGTCTTTCTGAGGACGCTGTTTACCAAAGGCAGGGCTGGAAATGACCAGGCATGTTGAGAAATGAGAGACTCACAAAGCTCACTCCATCGAATCAAATCAAAGCCGAAGATGTATGTTAACATCAACAGCTGTATCCTCGTTTTCTCTCTGATCCTTCACTTGCACTTCATACTGCTGCTAACTCATTCTGTGGCTATAAGCTAAATGATACAAGCAGTTAGCATGCTGCAGCTGTTGTCTCTTAATTAAACTAATTTTCCTCGATGGCTGTGTATGTTCCTACATGCAATATGGAATCGGGACCTTTAACCTTTCTGGCGTTCATTAGTGCAAATGAGAACGAGCTCAACACTTAAACGTGTGTTTCCTAAATGACTGAATGAATGCACGTGCATGTGCATGTGTGTGTGTGTGCAAGACAGGTTGGAGACAGAGGAGAAACAGTAAATGACAGAGTCACGTGAGGCGGCTACTGTATGAAACCTCAGATCTAATCAATAGGAGTGAGGAGGACGCCAGGCGCCAGCCAGAGGGTCACCGCTCATCACTCAGGTCAGCAACGAACACACACATACGTGCACATACACACACATACAAGCATCCACAGGGAGGGCACTGCACGGGGGCACATTACTAGACAGGACTATGAGGCAGTAGAGAATGGGTCAGAGAGAGGTTGAAGCACAAAGCAACAGAGGGGGAGCTGGATCGATGGAAGAGATTGAAGGAGCTCCGTAATACCAGAGGAGTCACGGATGTCCAGAATACAGCTAAGCAGGGCTGGAAGACAGGTCAGGAGGGTTAAAACAGCCCTGCACCGCAAGGAGGAGGCGTCGACAGGCCATAACAGAGGTGAGGCAACAATGGAACTGACTGATTCTGATTCTCATCATGGTTGAATGCACAATGGTGTATCGCTGGTCTAGAGAGAAACAGAATTTGATCAAACTGATCAAGTTGTAGCTGAAAATGAACAGATTTTCTATTATGACAAATATAGCAGGGTATTGGCAACATTTGCAACAGGAGACAGCCTGCTAAGCTGTGGGAGCTCAATTGAAAGTGGGGCAGCAGAGCAGAGCACCAGAGTGTGTTTGTGGGTGTGTGCGGGTACATTGAGTGTGTGCTCTGCAGCGGAGAGACACCGACAGAGAAATGGACCAGGCCTGGTGGCATTTAGCCCTGTTCCATAATGACACTGAGAGCTGGGGAGGAGACACAGGCACTGTTATTGAATTATTGAAGGAGCACGGCGAGGTATAAATCTGCCATGGAGATGCCATACTGTTGTAACACACACATGCACGCATGCACGGTTGCGCACACACACGCACACAGAGGCCACCGGCACACAGCGAGGCTGGCGTGACGACTGCAGGCTTTGACTTGCTGACCTTGAGGTTG
Organism: Scatophagus argus; assembly: GCF_020382885.2. Classification (NCBI taxonomy): domain Eukaryota; kingdom Metazoa; phylum Chordata; class Actinopteri; family Scatophagidae; genus Scatophagus; species Scatophagus argus. The sequence goes on from NC_058501.1 coordinate 7,696,779, forward strand.
TTAAAACAAGCTCTCCGTCAGCTTTTCTGCAAAATATGTTTACCTCGTGAGAGAGAAGGAGAGAGAGAAAGGGAGAGACAGAGGAAGAGAAAGAGAACTACCAAAAGAGTGTGTGTGTACTGTGCTGACATTGCCGGAATAAACACAGCGACTCCATCAATTCTTCCAGATTGTGAGGCAAAATAAAAAAGGAGACACTGCAGAGGCAGACATAAAGTAACTACCAACCTGTACTAGCTGGGCTCCTGCCAGCTTTTACTACACAGTAGCGTCATGACTGAGAGGAGAGATTAAGCTTTTGAGACCGCAAACAAACATTTGAATCCTGTGAAACTACAGCGCACACACAGATTAAGCGAGAACAGTTGTATATATGTACCTGTAGTGAATGCAGCCTAGAAACCATACATCAACCACCAATTACTGATGTTTATCTGTTAAATAAAAAGAGACAGAGTATTGCTACATGCATGGAGACATCACTATATGTGATAATTCCCTTTTCTTCCTTCCAGCGGAAAGATTTTCACCGCACGCACCAACACATTTTTATTTCCATTATTATTTCTGTATCTCAGTACAGATAGGGAGGCAGTGTTTCTCAGCTCAGTCGCCTCCCACCTTGAACAAACCAACCAGAGGCTTCCTGAGAAATCGTGGAGCAAGTGACTGCATGTGACTGCATGTGTGTGTGAGTAAACCATGATCAGAGAATGCTGTCAACTACTTACATGTATGTTTGATTTGTTTACATGCGCGTGTATGCATGTTTGTGCACATGTATGTTCGTTTATGTCTGTGTGGGTAAGTGTGCATGTGTGTTCTGCTTGAGCTCTGTAGCCGAGGGGGGCACCTCTTCTTATTAACATCATCAGTCTGCATCATTACTAGGCTGCCTGGGTTGGGCAGCAGGTGCTATGAGAGTGCCAGGGTTACAAACGACCATGGGATCGCTCTCGGAACACACACACACACACACACACACACACACACATATACAGGCATACACACAGACACAATGCACACAGACAGACCCCGGACCCTGCTTTTAAAACCCCAAAAGGATGTGGGGTGTCTGTGTCTATCTGTTATCCTGTGCGTTAGTCCTCGATGTCTGGCCAGGTTTTCACTGGGGGGGACGGACTCCATCCATTCTCCTGACAACAGGCCAGCGATACGCCGTAGAGGCTGAGGGAAACTCAGCTCAGAGCAGGGGAGGGTCCACAAGTCAGCCAAAAAAAAAAAAAACTCAAACAAACAAAACACCTTACAAAGGTTGTGTGCAAGACAGTGTGCAACTAATTGGAATGTGCACACAACAGTGCTAAAGGAAAAGCTCAAGTGCAGATGAAAATAAACACAAAGACTGAAGGTACATATAGGCCTTTCTTTCTTCTAGCTTATATTATCATACAAGATTGATTGATTGAAAATTGCCTACAGGAAGCCTTTAAAGGATCCTTTCACCCAAATTGCATAAAGAAAATTATGTATTTTCTCTCTTAAATTAAGGTTTTTGAGGTGTACACCTACTCCCCAGTACACTAGATGTAAGTGTACACTTAAAATGGCAAATGGCTTGCTTTCAGTCAAAGTGCTTAACAAAGCTTTCTTATGCACACACTCATGCACCCACAGTAAGCTACCATGTTCGATGTCACCTGCTTTGAAAGACTGTTCATCATTTCCTTCAATAAAGAGTTCTACCAAATGGAGAAAAAACTCAAACTGAGTGCCGACTCTCCAGCTAAAGGAACAATAAGTTCATACAGTTTTATTCAAAAGACATATGTGTAGCATCACCCCCTGTCTCGTAACTTTCTACTAACCATTCTCCTTTTATGGAGCAGTTAATACGCTGTGAGGAGGTGAAATAAGTACATAGCAGAGTGGATGGTGCAACAATATTGGTTCTGGTAAGACATACTGGATCTTGTTAAAATATTATTTTCAATGCATTAATGTCCACAAATGAAATTCCATTTGCCTCCATTGTATTTGGGTGGAAGCCAAACCTATGTCCAACTGGTATCTCAAAACTTTTGCAAATCAAACCAAAATGATATGTGTAGCTAGATCCTACTAGCTGAATTTAAGATAATGATGACAATATTTTTTTTTTCCAATGGGTAAACCAAATCTTTAACCTTAACCGACTGCAAAGCATTAGATTAATCAGTAACGTACAGGTACGAATTACTCTCCAGAGTTTCAGTGCAATACACACTCAGTAGGTGGATGCACATATGATACAACACAAACACATGGACATCACATAAATATGAGCATGGTCAATGGCAGAGTTTGCGTATTGACACATGGATATCTACACCAGTGAAGTTAATGCTGATAAAATGTCCCGTATTATTATGGTGTGTAACCAGAGAATGGTAATAAAAGCGATATGAATGGGAACTGGCCTCTCAGGCGCCTCTATGGCACCACCCATGACACCAAAGATGTGTCAAAGACAACAGACACTCAATACAGTGCTGTGCTCTTCTAGCTCGCTACTGTTGTGGATTATGTGGACAGTGTGCATTTATTTAAGATGTACACATTGATCTTGCATTGACGAACCATTTCATATTAGCCAGGCTTTGCTGTGTAGCATCAAGGGCAATCAGATGTGCTGTACTGCATTGGAGATAAATTTAACCTATCAATCCAAATGTGATACACTCAAAGTCATCCTGCTTCAACAATTCACTGGTGAGTCACTTTCAAATAATCCTGAACCTGACAAGAATTAATGCAAGAAAAAAAACAGCTGATTTCTTCATACATTAATAAGGTGATTAAAGTTAGTTTGGGTTAGGGTAACACAATCAAGTAGCAAAATCAGTTTTGTTGATTAGGCAGTATACCGATATATCCCTCAACCAACCACTTAAAACTGAGTCTTAGAAAAGATAGGTATGCCACTGAATAAATCAGCATTAGAGTAATATTGATTTGACTGCAATTCAGTAACAAATACGGGAGGAGGAAGGGGCACAAAACAAAATGATAAATAAATAAGAGATTCACAACATGGAAAAAAAATGTATTTGGTTCTCTAATACTGAAGCTAGAGCAGAAATTAATGTCCCTGGTTAGTTAGAGCTGTTAATTGGGCGTGCAAAATTAAAATGTTAACGTCACTTGTAGCTGCAGAGAAGGCCCCTCCAGCTGTATTTGACCTAACAGAGCGTGTTTCTTCCCCTTCCTTCTCTCTCTGCTTCAAGTGTCTCCAAAACTAATAAAAAAAACCCCTCACAAATCCCCCATGAAGCCCTCCATATGAACTGTCACATTAATAACACTGCACTCGTATTCAAATTTTCTGTCTAAAAAGCTAAAGAAAGATTGAATGCCCCGCCGTCGCGCGGCCAAAGATTGAAGACGTGTCTCATTGACATTGTTAAAAGTTTATGAAAATATATGAATTCTCAAACGTGGCGGGCCGCCGTGCAGCTCCACTCCCAACACTTCTGTTAGAGACTGCGGCTTTTAATCAAAATGATTGAATACCACAAGTTTGGATTCAGGGATTCTAATAGAGGACGGATAAAGTGTCACGGTCCAGAACTAGAAAAACCACATGGGATCACACATGCATGCATAAAAACCCTTCCACAATTTTTTCTTTCTTTTCTTTTCTTTTCTTTTTTTCTGTTTTAAAAAAACATATTCCTCATTGGAAGGTATCGAGTTTTTCTCTGTTACTGAGTGCTTGTGTAAATGGCATGTGTGCTGACTGCAGTGTACAGTGGGTGACTGTTAGTCTTTTGGCTCTGTTCCTTTGCTTTCTGGAGCTGATATGAAGCTGTATATGGGGGAAAAGACATATGGCATCAACATGCTCGCACACACTCATATGCACACTTATAAAGTGTGCTGAACATACAGTAACAGCTGCAGGCAACGTCACATGCGAAGACGAACAGAGTGACAGGCAGCCATGGCTTTATGTACTGTGTGTGTGTGTGTGTGTATGTGTGTGTGTTTGGCATTGGCAGCAGAGGTAGAAATGCTCTCCAAAGGCCAGGAGCACCGCAGAGAGAGAGAGAGAAAAAAAAACACTCCACTGGGGATAACACATGGCATCTCACTGGACCACACACTCTACATTACTGCTAGTAATGCAGGAGCTAAAGAAAAAAGGGACTTGTCTTAGTGTAACCACTATACTTTTCTGAATTGATCTAAACTGACCTTATTTCCACAGTGGTAATTTGGACCTCTTTTGGGGTAGGTGGGAAACCCCCTTAGAAGACTGGACTAAAACTGCAATGTAATTAAAGAAAAGTCAGGGTTTCAAGTAGACTTTGAGGAAACAAAATATGATTTATTGACAGGTTGTTGACAAATTAGTCCCCCACATCAAAATTCAGTGTGTCCTCAGCAGATATTGGCTGGTTCTCTTTTTTTCCTTTATTTTCTTACATAAATGAGATTCTAGTGGGTGGAGTTTTGAGAGGGACAGGTAAATTTAGCTTCTGATGGCCATAATGACAACACCTCTCTAACTTGCTCCCACCTGAGGTACAGCCTGCAGGCTGAGATTACGGTTGACATTTTAGACATTAGTTTTCTTGTTCATCTTTAAGGCACTGGAGTTTATTTACATGACTCTGTTGCAGAAAAGTTACGCAGAGACAGATGAGAGCAGCTTTGCCACAGTAAAGTTCAGTGATACAAGCATGCATCAATTCATTCACGTTCAGTTAACCTCATCTGTATAGATGTTGGTGTCTGCTTAAGCTGCTGCAAAATCATCTGTATGTATAGCTGAGCATCACAGTTACTGTGTACAGCAGAGGCAATAAAATTTTGTTAGCCAGCTTGTGGATAATTGAAGTCAATTACTGTAGGTTAAACATCCTCTTATGCAGCCTGCTGAACTGGTTATAATCATCCTACAGTGTTTATTTTAAATTAATGATGATAATTGTCTGAAAACCAAATAAACAATTAAATAAACAAGTAATCCCTTGTATGTTTTACCATACCTGGATTCAATTTCCTTCACAAAATTTCAAAAGTTTGTCACATCCAAAGTAAACCATGTGAAAAAAAAACAATTTTTAAAACTGTTTTTTTATATTGATGTACAGTCTGACATAATATTAGATTGTGAAAATTATGGACTGCTGTTAAGTCTGACTTGAATCCCTCCTGGCTGATCTTCGCCAGAGTGACATGTATACAGCGTGTGTGTGTGTTCTCATATTGCTGTGGCAAGCAGGTGGTGTTTTTCTCTCACTCCAGGAGGCTCCTCAAACAAAGAGCTTTTAGCGTCAACTTATCAATCTCTGCAGCGACACCACTAACAGCTGGGTGGAGGGCAGGCTGCGAGGTGGGGAAAGTACAGTATAAACACACGCACAAGCACGTACATATGCACACAATGTGAGTGTTGCCTGGAGAGCGCTGTGGGAGGTGACTCATGTACCTGTTTATGTGAATGAGTTCAACATAAGAGGACACAGGTGAGAGGAGAGGCTGCAGCTCTGCTGGGAAAGAAACACTGATGAGGTAGATGGAGCAGGTGGGGGTGGGGGTGCAGCATTCACTGTGTAGCTGAAAAGAGGATTTATCATTTGTTTTAATGCACATTGGTGACAGATGGGTGGGGGGTTTGCAGAACAATCAATCCAGCGCAACTTAGATGACACATTTGAAAGTTAGCGTCTTTGTTCCTCTCATAGGTATTTGACCTCACACGATTACCTCTAGTTATAAAAAAAAACAGTACAAACTAAAATAAAGGCTAAGATTTAAATTCATGTCACTTATCAATACAGTCCAGCCCCCTTTCCTCCAGGACAATAATCAATACCTGAAATCCACTGGTAACCAATTAAATCCCATTACAAATCATCTGAGAGACACTGAATTGTAGACCTGAAGATCTGAATACAAAATGTTTATATATATAATATAGCAAATTTGCCGTGATTTGAAAATGTGAACATGACTCCTTTGGCTCATGTTTGTCAAACATTTGCTTTTTCCTCATGCCTTCAAATAAGTTAAAAAGTTCTAAACTGTAACTTGGTTCCTTTATTAGTTAAAAACAGGACTCATCAGGACCTTCATCGGTGCTGGGGGCTGGTTATAATCATGACAAATCACACTGGCTCCTCTCACAAAGTGAAAGTGAACTGGGTGCATCGAGTTTGTCCTGAGGATGTCTCTGTCTTTGTTCGACATTTTTGGGAGACAGACCAGCAGACAGCACTGAGATACAACCTATGAGCATGTGTGCACGAGTGAGTGGGAAGTTATTTTTCCAGCCAGCTACATGCTGGCAACCATTGGCTCTGGAGTGCATGATTCCATACAAAACACTTCATACACACCTGCTGCCTTTAGAAGGCAACCTGAAAATGGAATGTTATTCTGTCTTCCTGGTGCCCCTATTATAACTATTTTTTCCGGTGCATTTAGAACGGGCTTCTGGTTGACGGAATAAGAAAAATGAAACAAAGCAATTATTAATTAAAAGGCATTTCTGAGATTGTGGCAAGGTCTATTTAAGTGACTCCGTGAATTTTTGTGGCAAAACAGCACAGACCGTGGCTGTCTCCCCTTGTCTCAGACCAGATCAACAACACTCAGACAATCTTGATACCAACGTTGTGGTTTGTCGTTGGATATGCCAGGGACACTCCCTGACTGAGCCTTTTCTCCAAATGGGTGTATGACAAGTTGTAACAGTCAGTCAAAATACGAAAGGAAAACAGTAAGAGGAAACAAAAATAGAGACCCTGAATACTGTGCAAAACTAGGAACTGTGTGGAAAAAAAACAGCCGATGATCGTCATGGGTTAGTTTAAGTCCATCAATGATGAGTGACATATAGTTGTAAATCCTTACAGTGACAGGTGGGGTAGAGACTAAGGTTCACCCAGTGAATGATTGGGTGAGCAGCAGTCAAATCCATCTACATCAAAGTTCCAGGCCTTGTCTTCCCTCCTCTATGGCTCTCTAAAGAGGCTCAGGAGTCACAGCTATCACTCTCTTCCTAACCCCCCCCCCCCCCCCCCCCCACCTCCCGTCCTATTCGCCCTTTCATTATCTCCACAGCAAGAAGGGAGAGGAATGGGTACGGGAAAAAAAAGAAGAGGTGAGTGGAGAGGTCTGAAGAGGTTTTCAAATCCACTGAAGCCTGTCATATTACAAAAACATGTCGCTTTAAACTAAATGTGAAATATCAGTAATTGAAGCCATAAATCCACTGCCCCCCCCACACACCCCCCACCCCTCTCTGTCTCTCTCTCTCTCTCTCTCTCTTTATTTTGTAACGGTGCTTTTGATGAGCGGTAAATTGGAAATTATTTTGTGTTGTAATGCCACCCTGAAACGTCTTTCCATTACCATGCGTCAGTCAGCACTGACAGTGAAATTACTCAACTGTCAATCTGGGTATCAGAAGAGGTGGGTGGTGGGGTTTGTTCATGGAGGTGGGTGGTGGAGAAAGAAGGAGTATACAAAGAGTTAGAGATTGATCAATAAAGAGGGTGTTATAGGGGATGAGGAGGAGAGAGGAGGGCAGAGAGAAGAAAGTGTGGAGGATGTTTGGTACATTGTAATACTTCTGTTGTGATTGAATAAATCAAAGCTGTTGTGGAATTTAGTTGTCACCATTACCCTCTTCCTTAGTCTTCTTATTACTGTGTGTGTGGGTGCACGCGCACTTGGCGTGGGTGCCACCATTACTGGTACAGGCACCATCTCACGAGGGCAGCAGCAAATTAACCATAATTGCAGATAAGGGACAATAAGAGCGAGAAATGTATAGAATCAAGTAAATGGAATAATTCCTCTGTATGTGTAATAATTTACAACGCTCTGAAACTTAGCTTGGGTTCTCTCCCACTGCGTCCAAAGAAATGTGTGTATGTGTGTGCGGATGTCCCAGAGGGCACAGCTGTGTTTTTGTTAGAGTGTGTGAGTATGTTTCCAGTGAATATAGTTGGGAAATAACAAGCTAGATAAAACACCACCTCCAGATGGTGAGCATTATAAAGTGAGCATTATAAAAAAAATATCCACCAATATGACGAAAGCAAAGGGCTTTTCAGTTTCATGCCTTCTGATTTTTGTTAAAATACTCTTTAAGACAGTTACTTACTAAAAATGACTGTGTAAATAAATTCCTGTTTTCAATAAAAAGGAGGTCAAATTACAAGTGGAGTCTGTGGCCTTACCTGCGTGTTATACAATAGTTCACAAATGTTCTCCTATTATTACTGCTGCAGTGTGCGTGTGTGTGTTGTTGTGATATGTGTCCGTAATGACTGGTGTGTTGAGAGGTTCTGCGGTATATAGGGAGAGAGAGGGAGATAGAGGGAGAGAGGAGAGTGAGAACTCCTTTATTGCTCAATGCTAAATTAATTGCACCAATTATTCACGGAGAGAGTTGTCTAGTGGCGGCCTTCGGGGGGCGAGGCCCTGACCGCTCTCCCTCATTTTTAATTGGCTGTCCTGTTGAATAATTGATTGGAGCAAATGTGAAATGGATGGGAAGGTCCAAGTGTCTTTCATCACAACGGGCTGGCCGCTCTGACAGCCGGCCACAAACAAACTCTGCTGCTGTACGCAATAAACAAACTGCACGCAGCTGAATTCAGTCTGGCCACTGCAGCGCCGTCAGAATAGCAGATATGAGTCCTGGGCAAAAACTGCCCTCTGAAAACCCAACAAGATGCACAATGCCAGTAAAACTGGTACTGGCGAGGCAGAAATCAGGGAGGGGGTGGGTGGGAGAGCAGAAAAACTATTTGTATTATTGTGTAAATGGTGAGAAATAATTTGAATAGAGAGCTCGACAGGGGACCATATTTAATGGTAGCGACTCAGCTTGAAGTGTGAAAAGGGGATTTCAGGTAAACCAAGTCATTACAGGTACAATACAGAGCATTTTAACTAAAAATTTTGGGTGGCAGAAACAATAGGGTTTATGAGGAATGTATTTCTGTCACACAGCGGCAACAAACAAGGCGGCTACCAGTCTTTACATCCATGGTCTGTCTGTATGTAACAAATCTCTATCTGTAACAAACTGTATGACAACATCACAGTTCATGTACACTCACATCTAAAATGCCACAAATCCCAGCTTAAATTCCTTTACCTAAACAAAACTGTTAAAAACTGGCCTAACTGTTAATGTTTTATTGCATGTATCCATCATTTTATACAACCCTGATTCTCTCCTACATTACACACACACACACATTCTTACATGTGCCTCATCTATGTGCACACACACATACACACACACACAATCCCCTCGGTAATCAAAGGCTATTAACTCCTGGTGCTTTCGCAACAAAACAGATGTAAGATTCATGAGTTCCTGCCTGTGACTGTTGTCTTTGCCACAGGCTAGTAAAGAAACAATTAGTGCAGTGCTGGCCTCACTGTCCGCCACAATCAATAGTCCCTGATGGTCTTCTAAGCCTATTGACCAAGGCCTGTTCCTCTCCCTGACCCCTCATCTGTAGCAGCCGACAGCAGCTTCAGTCCACCTATCTGGACCTTGGGAGAGGGTTAGCGGGTTAAACAAGGACTGATCCATGCAAACAAGCATTTCTTAATACTGTCTGCCTCAGTTTGCATTTGTATGTAAGGGTTTAGTGGAGGGTTGACATGTAGTAGGTTATGTTGGACACCTTTTTTAAGAGAAAACTGACTTTGTTCATCATTGAATGTTTGAATGTTTGCACAGATTATCACCACATTCATTTAAAAATTTTTTTATATGTGTGCATTTGAGCCGAGAATCTTTACAAAATTTTGTTATGCTTGCATAATGACAATAAAGACTCTTGAATCTTGAATCACATAGGGAGATAAAATTTTCTTCTCTTAAAGGTCGTAGCAGCCTGGAAGTCAGAAAAGTGTGAGTGTGGGGGCCCGAATCCCTGGACAGGCTAGGAAAATGACTGATAAAGTGACTAACTGAAACTTTTTTGTTGAACTTTGGAATAAATATCAAATTATACTTTATATTAAGAAAATGACTGTGTACTGCTGTAGCTTCAAAACAAAATAAACTGCAAGGTTGAACAGAAAACACATCCAGGTCTATGTTCTGTTCTGTTCTGTTGTCCTGTGTTTCTGAAGATGGTGTACACATGAGTGTACATGAGTGTGTGGCTTATGCCAGTCAACTTACACACACCATCTTGCACCAATCATTTCACTTAACAGCAGCACAGAGGCCAGCTGCTGATGTTACAGTAACTGTCTGAGTTAGTGTTTGTGTCCTGACAAAACCCTCCTCCTTCCTCGCATGCAAGAACATCTGGACCAGTCCTACTTCCTGCTCTCCGGCCTGCTGCGAGCTTCTTTTCTATGCTACCTGCTGAGGAGGAGGAGGAGGAGAAAGGCGAACATCATGGAAGGGAGGGAAAGGTTGAGGCAGAGGCAGCGAAGCAGCTGTAAGGATGAAGGGGTGGGCAGTGGTGAACAGGTGTCACTCCCACTCACTTATTGACAGGCTGCCACTGTGGCCCCCGCCCTGATCCCCCCTCACCCGCACACCCACGCAGGGTAGCAGGGGTAGTTGTGGTTAGGAGAGCACCCATCCCTCACCTGTTCCAAGCCCCACGCCTACCTTCCTCCTCTTCCTCAGATGGCAGACAAGCCTCAGCTCAATCTGGCTGCTGGGCCCACAGATTGACATAGAAAAATGCACACATGGGCTCATTAGCACCACAAATGCCTGTACATATTCATAAGTGTGCCAACATGAGAACACATGGGCATAAGCTTGTGAATGTATGCAAGCTAACACACTAAAACACACTCTGCTAAAGTGTTCGTTTTCTTTATGCTGCAATCTTATCAGGTCAAGCTGTACAACCTTTATCTGCAAATTAATACAGAGCTGAACTTAACAATCGTTATGTCAGAGTCAAAGGAAAATCAACTATTTGCAACATATATATTAATGTTTATGATTATTTATTATAGAAAACAATAAACAGTTGTAATTATTTTCCCTACTGGTTTGATTAACTTATTTTTTTTATTACTTTTGGATCTATTAAGGTCACAGGCCTTGGTGGCATTTTGAAGTTGCTTGTTTTGTCCAGTCAGCTGCCAAAACGTAAAAAGTTTTCATTTGCAAACAAAAGCAGCAATTCTCAACTTCTCTGCGACTATTTTATGGTGGCTGTAAATAGTGTTTAGTGCCTTATGCTTCTGATTCAGTGCTTCATTTTCTCTAAAGTAAACACTGTTTGTATCTAAATAAATGCGTATTTAAAAATTAAATTTGCCATCATGGAAAGTTCACCTAACCAAAACTGTTGTCAATTAGTTTTCTGACAACTGAATTATCACTGAATTAACTAATTGTGTCAGCTCTAAGAGAAAGATTAGCAATAAAATAACCTTTCATCAAAGTGGGAGAAATGTTGTCTATAGCAAATGTTTTTTTTTTTACTTTGAAAGAGGCAAATAAGACATAATAATAATAAGACAGAGATGTGTAACCATGACCACTGCCACAGGCTCATTTGTTTACAGTAATCACACAAATCTATGTATTTGAGATGCGCCGATCGACTGGCCAAGGACTGGAATCGAACAGTTCCCTGCCTTCTCGACCTGGACCGGAAACCAACCAGTGAGACTCTTGTATCTCCGATTCCAAGCCAGTGTGCTTTACACATGACTGTGTCAAGAAGACACAAGCAAAGGAAAAGTGGCTAAAGCTAGCTAGAGCTCAGTGCCAGACACAAGACAGCAGCCCCTCCTGTCTTTCCTTGGTATGAGCAGTGAAATGAAAAGATTTTATTGGCTCTCCCTCACAGTCACAAGTCCTGTGGAGCATGAGTCATGCACACTCACACGAGTCAGTCAGTTATGGCCTGATCCTACTAACATGGATTAGCTACGTGTGCACAAAGTTTTTCTAACTCGACTGTTGGCTCTCTGAGTCCCCCGACGACGAATACGGTAGCTACCACTGCTAGTCCATGCAATTTATGCTATTTGTTGCAACAATTTAATCCTAACAAGGACTTTGAACGACTGGGGTAGATTATAAAGAGATTATGAATTACGCAAATTATAATTTTGTGTTTATATGGGTTGTTAACAGCAAGTATAGCCAAAGACTCATCAGATCCAGGTTAATGAAGAGGGGGATTCGTGAATCTCAGTTTTTTAGGAGTCGAGTGAATTAACCGACTAACTCAGGTCTCGTACATGTCTAGAGTGTGGAGCTGACTGTAAATGTCCAGTGTAAGTCACAGTCACGTGGTAAACAAATACTACGACTTCTCATGACCAAGCCGAGCTCCTGTGTGTCAGACATAGTTGGGCGTACAGCTCATTTTCAATTAATTGTTATTTGTAGCTCTTTCCAATTGCGTTATTTTGAAAGGAAATTTTGAAATGTAATAATTTATTTTATTATGAAGGTAAAATGGTGCATTGAAGAAAAGTTGAATTTTTGTTTGTATTTGCTGTCAATCATAGTTCTTGAAAAGGAAAGTAGAAAGGCCAAATATCGGCATCAGCAGGTCACACTTACAAAAAAGATCAGATCGGTGTAACTCTACTATTTATCAATTTACCATCCATCTGTTCTTACATCATCCATCCATCCATCAATCCAGCTGTGTCCAATCATCACTGCCATTACAGCCTCCATCACCCTTGTCACGTTACAGGACATTGTGGAGCGAGGGATGGAGGGAGGTGCAGGTGTGTGTATAAAAGCCCCCCCCTCCCGCCGCACACACACCTCTCTGCCCTCATCTCTCCTCCACTTCCCTCCCTCCGTTGCCGTGGTGAGGAGGGCAGTAATTACTCTGGTGTCAGCGTTGCTGGGTGCGACTCCTCCCCCGGCAAGGGGCGGCGGGCATCCATAACCCATCGTCCTGCCACGGGGTAAACGCCGGGCCATCCATCACGCACCCACTTGACAAATACCTTCCATAATAGAAGTTTATTTTTATGGGAGGCTGAATCAAGGACTTTCCCATGCATACAAAAACGTGTCAGAATTATTTATGGCTTGTGCTGAGACGCACAATATGTCATATCAAAGTCCCATCCTGCTTGCCGGCGCTGCTGCAAGCTGCCGGCGCTTGGCCTGTCGATATCTTCGCTCGCTATCAATAATGTGGAACACCGCCACGATAAGCCTCGGGATTCGGAGGTCATACTCGACACACAAATGCACACAAGAGCTGACACAGACATACACACACACAAGCATCACACGCATACATAGACAGGGACAGGCAAAAAACTCACACATGATGACACGCAAACATGTGGTTTCAAATGCATATCAGACAAAGGAAAACATGCTTGTGTGCTCACATACTTGCATGAAACTCAAAAACACACAGACAGAAATACAAAAAAACAAACTGTACATATAAATTCAAACCTGAGCCCGTATTCCCACATGCCATGTTCCAGCCATACCAACAAAGCTGTTTTGTACTCTAAAAAAAGGAGAAATACCAATCTCTTTGCAAATCTAGTGAGTTTTTCCTTTTAGAGTTTATTTTCTTTACCCTCAGTTCCTCCCCCAAGACTAAAACAATTACCCAAACAAACATGTTCACAGAGCTGAACTTGACCCGGTGTGTGGAGAGCAGGGCCGCCGATCGCCATCCGTCAGTCATAATCACCGCCAAGGTCGGAAGAAAACAAAATGGTTTGGAGACGAGGGAGCCAGGCTGATCTCTCCACTACGTCTTTGTGTGTAAAGTGTGTACGTATGTCTGTGTGCTGTCGAATAATCTCCGACAGTACGTGGTAAAAAAAGAAAAACATAACAACTTAAAGGAAATCCCTACACTGGAGCTAGCAAGTGTGAGAGCTGTCAGTCAGCGTGAGTGGCAACCCCTTTCGCCCACAGAAACGGCAATAAATTGGGTTATTGGGTTTCCTGATAAGGCCCCGGCATCACCAGCATGTCTGACCAAAAAAAAAAAAAAAGGGAAAGAAAAAATGAGCTGCTTTTCTGTAGGCCACTTGAGTGCTGTCAATCAACATGACTGGCAGGCTCACATGTTGCCAGTGGAAAGCGCAATGGAGGGAAAAAATAGATTAATGTACAGAAGAAGGAGCGGTGAGAGAGGGGAGGGGAGGAGAGCGAGACAGCATTAAGCCTGGCTGGGACAAAATGAATAAATATGATAAATATGATAATTGAAATGATGAGATTTTGGTACTTGGTATTGGATTCTGCTATGTGCCCAAAGGGATTAGTCCTTCATTCACTGTCATTTTCAGCCTTTCTGTCCCCTACATACACACACACACACACACACACACACACACACACACACCCTCAATCATATATAAACATTGAGCCCCCATGTATGCATGCAAAAACAACAGCATAGTTTTGACAAAAACATCTAATTCTACAGAGTGGATTCGTTGTTTGTGTAAAACTCAGAGGCAGCAGGAGGTGATAAACCTGAAAGTGGCCATCTACAAAACCAGTTATAAAAAACCAAAAGGAAAAAAAAAAAAAAAACAGCGTCGGTAGCAGCAGGAGAACTTTGTCCTGTGAAGACAGAAGATGTATGGCTCAGGGAGATAGTAGCAACAGTAAATGATTACCTTTTTACAAACTGGGCCTTTGTAATAAAATGCGTAGGGGGGAGTATTATCAATTCAGCCGCCCGGTGAAGATAGCATTTCTGAAGCCACGGTGAGGCTGATCACTATCTAGAGAGGAGCCTGAATCTGTATTCCTCTTTGCAAGTCCAGGAGGGAGAGGGGTCTGAGACTTGTTTGTGTGTGTGTGTGTGTGTTTGTGCATATGAGAGGAAGTGTGTGTGTGTGTGTGTGTGTGTGTGTTGCACTGAGGGAGACATCCGTTAAGGTCTCTCACGCCTGCAGGCCCAGCCGTGACAGAACTGAGATCTATTTTCTTACACCCACAAACAGAAAGACATGCAAGTGTGTGTGTATTTGCAGAAACACATCAATACACATGAAATCTTTTATACGTGCAAACATACACACTTAGTCCTTGGGGCAAAGAACTATAAGACTGGAGATGGAGTTGTGTGTGAAACTGCGTGCGTGTGTGTATCTTTACACAGTTTGTGTGTACATGTGGGCCAAGCTGAGATTCTCTGTTAGATGTCTGATTCTGGAGAAAGACACTGACAGATGACATGTACACACACTCTCACAACACACTTGTCTGATAGCAGTCAAACAGGAGTAGAAGACAACGCAGAAGAGACAACAGACAGACCGGCAAACAGATAGAGAGACAGATAGCATGGCAGATTCAGCTGCTGGCCCAGAGTCACATCACTCACTCTCAACACACACACATCCACCCAAATGGTAAGACATCGTAACACACACACACAAACACATGGCACCAGAAGAAAGTGGCAGAAAGCGCGCTGATGTACTGAGAGAGTAGTGCAGGACAGACAGTTATAGAAAGATATCAGGGCAGCCCAGGGAGTTAATACACACTCCGGAATTCTGGGATATTTATGTGAAGCAGGATGACCAATGATGTGACACGCAACAACACACACACACTACACTAATTCTAGATCACTGAATTTAAAAAATGTTCACAATTTCCATTAACGTTTAATGAATGAATTAATGAATGAAAGTGCACAAATCGTGGTTTTCATTTTTGATAGGAAATAATGTTAATGGAATGTTAATGGAAGTTGTGACATAACACAGATGACACTCTTGATTATGCCATCAAGATTAATCTCAGCCTGGGATGGGTGACTACAAGACTACAGCAGAAAGCTTGTTTTATGAACAGGGAGCATAGACGTCTAAAACAAATACTGCATACGCATCCCACACTAGAGCCTTAAAGTCACTGTGTCTGCTGTTTCAGTTGTGATCAGTCTTTTTTTAAGTGTCTCTCCCAGGTCCCCAAGCACTGTGGAAGGGCAATACTAAATCACTAGAATACCCCTTTAAATGTGCAGCCAATAAAACCAAAACATAGTGCATTGTAAGACATTACAAGAGGTAAGTAGGGAAATATTGACACTTGATATGATGCTATATTAAATGTTTCATATATTCAGCGAGGGCTTACGGCTCCGTGGCTGGGTCAATTAAACCAGAATTTATATTTTAACTAAAATGTAACACTAAAATTCAGAACTGAAATTTTGATATTCTTAAGTTTCATATTTGGGTAATTGTAAGTCTATTTGATATTTTTAGACATCTATGGACCTGCAGTCCTTAAATTACATTACATTCGACTGGCAGAAGTTTTTGTCCAAAGCGACTTGCAACAACAAAATAAGTAAATTTATAAGTAAAACAGACATATCATTCCACTAATCAGCCAACCCAAGCTGATCTCTAATTTAAATGAAGTACCTTGTCTGGATCCTCATCTCCACAAACACATAGCACAGAGCCCTGCTATAGAAATACAAAAGTTCTTCCCCTCTCTCCATCCTCCTTATTCTCTTTTCTCCTTTTTTTCACAGGTGTCAGAAGAGATTTCATGGCCTGTGCGTATGTGTGAATTTGCCACACCCCTTTTGAGTGCTAATTTACCCTTTTAGGTTTAATCTCCCCGTGAGTGGCTTTCCTCACCCGTTAATTAGGCTATGGGGAGTCGACACCAACACTGAACACGCACACATTTAGACTTCGAGACACGCACGACTATTCCTTGAAACCATACAGACACACACATACTGTATACGTTTGTACACACACCCACTAAAGTGCAGTAGAAACACAGTCCCTGATTTGAGACATGCTTTGCTGAGACAGTCCTCATCAGCCCTCAGTGGGCCTCTTTCACACTCGGGCTCCCCTCAGCCGCACCAGTCACTGAGACAGGACAGAGAAACAGGGAGGGAGAATAAGAAAAGGGGTGGGGAAGTAAGATATTCTGCACTTGTGAGAGGACAGAAAGAGGTGCTGCTGGTGATGAAGGCATTCATCTCTAAACTTTTTTCCCGTTTCAAATCTATTTGTCAAGTTAAAGCTGCATTAAGTCACATCAGATTTTGGCAGAGCCAAGTGGCAGTGTGAGACAGATGTTTGAATTTTTTAAAGTTTAAAAACTTCACTGCCCATAAATTTTCTAACAAGATTTTAGTGATATGTGCGCTCACTGAACCCCAGTAATGTGGTGAAAAAAATCTTTTGCAACAGATCAGGTCAGGCATTCTCCTATGTTAATGAAATGCCTGACTTCCTCTTGTTAGTTTTATCACTAAGTTTTTGATTTAGGCGGACGGGAGGAGTATTTTTTTTCAGCATGAAACACTTGCTCTGTTGATATGTTCCAACTAATTTGGTTGCATTGTGATGCATACTAGCACATGCAAACATGTCTATATATGTCTTTCATATTGGCACAAATGTTCCTTTTGTGCAGATGTTTCATTTTAACATCCTTATTGGCTGATACTGATGAGGTTCTGATGATATCACGAATCTTTACTGCTGTTTCAAAGTGGTTCATAATTTTTTTTTTCCCCTTAACATGTGCAGGAAGAGGTTTTACATTAAGGAACTGTTGGGTGTTTTGGACAGAAAAATCCCAACCACTGAGCCATATCAGTAAGACAGTAGACCTTTTATGTCTGTCTTCTCCGTCTACAAGCAAATTTCTTGAAATGCCACGTTTAACAGTGCTAACTTAACATGGAAACTCCACTTTTCCCCTCTTTTTCTTCTTATTCTCCAAACAGACCACAGATTTACCCAAACAAAATTGGACACTAAAGAGGAAAATACAATAACAGCGGTGCTGATACTGGCTTGTTATGTTGGAAATAAGAGGGCACTTAATTGGGGTCTGATAGACTAATAGGCAGCCCCTCTGATTACCAACTCTGCACATTGGCTTAAATTAGCCCACTGATGAGCAGCCAGGGGATTCAATTATGCTGGGGGAGAAATAAGGGGCCCTAATAGGACACTGTATCAGGAAACATGGGATTGGGCTGGGCTAAAGCGCTGGTAATTGGTTGTTTAGTTAGAAAAGTTGAGCCTGTTGGTAATTAGGGATGCCGAGACGTTTGTAGAGCCACCAAACAGACGACACGCGGAGGGTAGGGAAGCGAAGCAGGAAGACAAGGGTCCTTGGCACAGTTAAAGGGGCAAAGGTCGAAGTGGAGATCTCAGAAGTGCACTTCAGCCAATGAGTGTGTAGATCAGGGAAAACATGTTGGTAGTATAGAAGCTGTGTTGACTCAGTAAAGGTCAAGATGGGGCAAACCGAAATGAAAGTGATCATCAGCCTTGACTCACAACTTGCTCTCCCTCACAATTTCTGCTTTTCTTTCTTAGCTTTTCACTTTTCTTTTTAACACAGCTTTCTCATCCATAACTTTTCTTTCTTTTTTATACTTGTTTCAGACAGGTTAGCTGTTAGCTGTAGCTGGATAAAGGAGAAGGAGGACTGGCTTGTGGATGAGGCTTTATAGAAGCCGGCGGCCTGTCTAGTCCAATATTCACTGTCCCATACAGGAAAGAGCAGCCCTGCCTGTGAGCATCCCTACCACATGTCGCTCACAGGAGGCGTTTGTGTGCGTGTGTCTATGTGTGCACTTCAGTCTACGCATTCTGCATTCACATGAAAGCATACTCCGCTGGTCTGACAAATATTATTCCTTTTATCTGTTGGTTAGAAAGAAAGAAGTCATACATTCTATGTGTGCTGACACATTCTAAACATCTAAAAATGTCTAAAAGAAGGTGTTTATATGAATGATACCCTGATGTCCCATGAGGGACATGAGGGAGCTGAAGTACAGCCAAACAAAACCTGCCAGTGAAGCTTTCCAGGAAAAGTAGTTTCAGTCTGCAAACTTGCCCACTAACCAGCTCAGAAAATTACAATTAGATCAAATTTTGAAGCTAAAAATTGGTTACAACACAATTAATAATTTTTCTTCTTGTGAATTTCAACATTCAAGTTTCTATTTCCCAAATGCCACAATCGGAATGAAGCATTAAACTAAAAGACTACGCAGACTGAGCAGTTTGTATGCTTTTGTCCTACAACTGTTACAGGCTTCGCCCTACTTAAACCATCTGCAACTTTTTAGAACAGTGCAACATAAGCAAGCACCTACTATAACTGGGCAGCATATATAAACACAGGGAGCATATATAAAATGTATTTAATCTGCCTCAAATCTTGTGACAGCGACAGATCCTGTCCAGAGGCTCTGACAGAGGCAGAGGTAGACCCAGGCAGTCAGTGACACTATACTTCTGGTCATCATTCACCATAAGAAATAAAACAGCCAACAATGGCCTCAAGGTGGCCAAAGCACAATATAGACATTACTTCATGTTTGGAGCAGCCAGAAACCTGCTGCTTCTACAACTCTACTCTGGTTGGATGGGACTTGTCAGTAAACGGCTGGGAGGAGGCAGTAGGATTGGTGCCAGGAGGAAGAGAAGGGAATGGAGGAAGAGCATGAAACAAAAGGCCGTTTGTTGTGGCTGATGTGTGATAAATGCAGCCGGTTGGGGGGAGTTTTCACGCTCATTGGAGCAGGTCATTATTCAGGAATTGCTGCTTGCTCGGCCCAGACCGGCCCTGTATTGGTTTACTGAGACGCGTGCAAGCGACGGTGTGCATCCCCTAAACTGCTTAGCCACCCCCTCACCAACCCACACCAACACACACACACACAAACACACCACCACCCCCCAATCATACTCACACACCCCTTGTTGCATGTCTACTGGGACACATGGGCATTGAACAGCTGCCTTTTAACTGCTATATCAATACATGGGAAGTGTGTGGACGAAAGGTGTGTGGATGAAAAGAGCGACTAATGCGTCTTACAAAAAAAAGGGATATTTAAAGGTGGGATGAAGGGACTGAAGAGAAGAGTTGTGATTTCAAAAGGATTCATTTCAGTCCTCAAAGTAATCGTTCAGGCCCAGATGAAGCTGTAAGGTGTTCCCCCATGAGGGAATTAGCCAATTAACACCCCAACACTGGCTTGAGGTAATCTTCAAGTCCATACATGCAGGCTAACTGAGGCTGTTTTGTGTGGTTGAGGAAAATTGATGGATACAGAATAACAAACACGGGCACAAAAAACAGCAAGTGTTCTAAAAACTGACATGAAGACAAACTATGATGGCAAAATCTCCCATTGTTGACTTTGTAAGATGCAACTCCAAATAACTAAATCTATGCTGTAACAGCATCAGCACAATGAGGGTGTGTTAATCAGATTTTACATTGCACTGAACAGAATGACTTTTTTTCATTAATGCCTATCATGTGAATGCAACATAAGGAAGGTGACACAAAGATGCAGGTTCATCACAGGCGCTGACGACTTGATGTCCTGTAGGTGTTTTTCAAAGAACTGTGATGCATTGTTTTGTTTTTTTTTTTTCACGTATTTTCTCCACATAGAAACGTGTCACATATAACACATTGTTATTAGAAACAGATGTTGATTTTATTGCCGGTGTCTGTGGCTTCTTTCACAACGTCGACACAGTGTCATATGCGCTGGGATACCAGGACACATTTGCATGACATACACACCTGTCCTCCACAATCCAACACGCCGCTGTAACACAATACGCAAGTAAAACTCAGGAGAGTAATGTTTCATTACATGATGAACAGAAGGTGAGAGCGAGGGAGGGGAGCCGGCCAAGCACACAGATGCATAACTTAAGTAAAAGCCGTCCAAACCCATATTTGTTTACAGATTTGTTTAATAAGGAAAAATATATGCAAACAAATGAATTTGCCTGTGGTTGTAACTGTGTATTAAGATCATCACTTACAAGGCCAGGTCTCCTCTAGCCCTCTACAGTAGCCATCCATCATGCATTATTAAGGAAAATAGAATCTGCATAAAGCAGCAACAATGCCTTGAAGAAGTTTATTTATTTATTTGTTTTATCTTTTTAGGCACTAAGCAGCACATCCAAGTATTCAGTCGCTGTTAGCTAATTACAAAGCATTTGATCTCTATGCCCCCAAGATGTGTAATTATAACCTTGCTTCAAAATTAGGGAAATATTTCACAATTAAAAATACTGGGATGAAGATGCTCTGACAAAGCTAATGGCGACATCTCACCTGTGTGTGTGTGTGGGTGTGTGTTTGTAACATGGTTTTTGGTACTGAACAGGACAGGAGGCTGATTTAACAAAGCCACTGCCCTGCAACCACAGCTGACCTCGCTGGAGGGAGCCAGTAAAAAAAAAGAAGGAAATGTACTCATATCAAAGGCTTCTCCTCAGTCATAGTGTACTTGCAGCATTTTAACTGGAAAGAAAGTTCAAGTAGAGGGGTAATTTAGCGAAGTCGCAGTCCTGTGAGGTACCTGTAGCTCTACTTCTGCTGCAGTGCTATCTATGCTGAGATCACACAAGCACAGGCACTTTTTTCTGGCGTATCTCTCTGCAGATCGCATGAGGAAGACAATTGTCATTACCATTTTATTAAAATGTGTCCTATCAGCAACATTTTCCCCTCACATATCTAACCTTTTTTTTCCCCCTTCTTCCCCTCTCTCCAATTCTAATCATCATTCCCCTCCATCACTTGCTGGGTCTAATTCCCTCTCTTCCTTCTTTTGCAAAGGACCTCTGCTTTCATCCTTGAGAAGGGCTTTAATTCGAAGTGTGACGTTGAATAAAGAAGGGAAGATAGAGAGACAGAGAGAGAGAGAGAGAGAGAGAGAGAGAGAGAGAGAGAGAGAGAGAGAGAGATGGAAAGACAGAACAGCAGTGGAGACGTTCGGGTGTCAATCAGTCGAGCACAAGGGGCTGCAAGGGCCCGTGACTAGGGTGCGTTTGATCTGTGTCTTTCAAAGGGGGAACAGCAGGAAGGCCCATCACAGATGATTTGCCTCTTGCTGCTGGCCCTGGTGCCACTCTGACAGAGAGCAATCACAAGCAGGTTAATTCAACATCTACCTTCTTAATCTTTTTTCCCCTGTCTCTTTCTTTTGGTCTCGTTCTGTCTACTTAGATGAAACACTGCTCTTTCCGCTACCACCCCCACCTCCCTTTTCCCCTCTTTAGAAAGAGGGAGAGTTCACAAGTGTACTTTCAGTGCCTTTTCTGACCACCTATAGTTTGATTGCTTTGGTCTTAACAGGGTAAAGAAGGCTGCAGTGGGTTGTTTACATGTCGCTACCACGAAGCAAAAATCTGAACAAAAGGTAAGGCATCAGTGAAAGCAAAGTGCGATTAGATCATTCTCGTTCTGGAAATTGGTGTTGTAAAAAATTCTAGGATATGAAAGACCATCAGCTACATTTTTGGATCATTTCTCTTACTGTCATTCTTTGGCTTCATAACAGTTGTGGTGTGAGCAGAATATAAATTCTAGCGCCATGAAGACATCTTGAAAACATGCTACTTTAACTTGCCTGAAAGTGGCACCAAATGACTGAAAGATGACATTCCAGGCAAGATCTAAATGTAACTGCAACCCACAATGCACATTGTTTGCTTTTTTACAGCCTGATCATAAACATCTTTCAATATTTTATCAGAGCATTGGACAGACAGAGAGAAATATTCATATTTACTTGGCGTCACTGTTGTGTTCTCAAATGGCTTAACAAATCACAGCAAGGGGGACCCAAAGCAACAAAATGAAACTGTGAGACTTGCTTATTTGCCAAAGGTCAGCCATGCATAAGGACAAACAGAGGTGAGGGAAATAAAGGGGTCAAAGGGTAAAAAGAAGCGTAAAGGTGTACTATGATCTAAGGTGAGAGACTACAGACAAAATAAACAAGGAGTTTTTGTAAGAGTAGGTGAAGGTAGAAAAGGTTCTGCAGGAAGGTTAGGACATGGGTGTCAAGGAGATCGGAGACAGAAGTTGGTCCTTGAATTTGAAGAATAGAAAATATAAGAATAAGCCTGTTTGTGAAATCAACTTTTTAGAGTCAGCACAAAGACGCAACCGAGATCTATTCAGTTTCAATAGGAAGTAACCCATGGTGCCACCAGAATGCAGCCATTTTCCAGTAATGTCTCAGCCTGGCCTTTTTCTTATGGAGCACCCCTCTAACTCTACTGCTTTTATTTAAGGTCAAAGGGATAACAGGATAAAGGCTGTCCTCTCTGCTCCTCTGAAGGACAAGCACTCTGCCGATTGGATTTGGTGGCCTTCAAGGACAAAGGAAGAACACTGTGATACAAAGGAACCAATAGAGGCGGAACAAGATTTCATCTGTTTCTGTGGCCTGAGTGATTGGCAGGGATGGACAGACTAGCAATCTGAATGCCGCCTCTCTGTAGCTGGGTGCCCTCCATCAGCATTGAATAGCAAGACTCGGTCCAGTGACAAAAACTCACTGAAACTCACTGTGGAATAATAGGAGCCTGGACGGGGTTGCAGGGGCAGCCAGGTGATTTAATTCAGTGGAATGATTACTAATTTTGATTTGTCTGTGGGTATGCATGGTGTGTGTGTGTGTGTGTGTACATTGCATGATGGAATGCAGATGATTAGAGAAGGAAGTTTGTAAAGGGAAGGTGGTAAGGTTCAATTGCTTGAAATAGAAGAAAAACAGTGGAGATAATATTAACCATTAACACCAGTACCATCAACATGCCCCCTGGCAAAGCTCTTAAAGGGGCAGTCCAGAGATACAGGGAAAGATATTCCGACTTGTAGTATCTAATATGGCTATAGCTCCATAAACACTGGGTCATACACATCCCATAATGCAACTCAATATTATCTTGTATTGGACCTTCCATTACTGATTTTTCAAATTCTAAAGGACCAGCTTGTGATCGAGGTTTTCTGCTAAAAGGCTGGCCCAAGTTGAGATACTCCTGAAGAAATCAATATGATCGCATCAGGGTTATTTTCTCAGGCTAGAAAGCTCCCTCCAGACATACAGAAGACATTATGCAAGTGTTTATTCAAGTTAAGTAGTACTCCCCATGACTAGTCAACCGATTTTTGTGTGTAAAGTTTGCAGGGTCTCTTAACTCTCGGCTGATCCAGTGGAGCTGCTCATCAGCCAACAGAATAAAACCACGGTAGTAATGGGCATCTCCCACATGTGTTAACTGTAAAGCTCAGGAAAGACACTGCTGTAAATAAGTCTAGAGCACCAACAACCTTCAAGCACAGAAGTGTTCAGGGCTGTCTTTAAGGCACTGTTGTTTCTAAATGTAGGCACATAGACATGTTCACATCTTGCTCCTGAAAGGCATTTCTTTCCCATTTGGAACAGAATTTCATGGATGCTGAGAATTGGCACTGAGGTGCAGAAGGACACATGCACAGATAATGCCAGGCCAGCTGCCAAAGTGCATTCTTGGACTCAAACCCCAATCCTTCCACCACTCAAGCAGATCCTCCTAATCTGGTGATAAGGCTCATTTGTGAAACACTTTGTTTTCTTTCTTTCTTTCTTATTGAAAAAAAATAAAGCCTCCTCAAGTACATAGTAAAGAATTGGTTACCTGCATGAAGGTAGGCAAGGTCTGGATTCTCAATATCAGGGTGATTTTCCTTCAGGTGGTTGCGGAACTCCATGGGAGAGTTGGTGGCATAGTTACATTTGGGACAGTTGTACATCTTCACACCCTCATGTTTGCCCGTATGGAGAATGTGCTTCCGGATGTTCTCAGCACAGTTGGATCTAAGGGAGACAAACAAAGATAAAAAGGCCTCATTCCATTTGGGAAAAAAAACAAAGATTAAAAGATGAGATGAGAGTCATGAGGGAGAAAACAGAAGATAAATGTTTGGCAACATTCCCAAGAAGGGTTTGCTGTACCAACACTTTATTTTGTTGCAATAATCTCACACACACATACACAAAAATAAAAACTGGGCTTTGCAGCTGAGGGAGTAACCGTGTTTGGACAGAGTCTCCAAACATTCATTATATAAATATCCCTCTCTGCAACAGGCACGCAACCATCAAATGATGAAAGAAATCTTCAAAAATATCAAAACACGACTTGCTATACAAACGGTATTAAAATCTTGCAAATTCTTTGATATACAGTCATGCCATCATATATCTCCTAGACATTTTCTTTCCCTACAGTTAAAGTTTGGTGTGTAGTCAAGCTGGGTGAGGTGAATGACGCTTGCATCTGGAGGCCTACTGAGTGCATCAGAGACATGTCTGAAATCATCCATTATGCATCTTCTGTAATTGTTTGAAAGACATAAGAATAGTGGCGTATGTGTATGTGTGAGAGAGTTTGTGGGTCTTTGGGTTGGTCAGATAGGGCAGGCCAAGCAGTGAGTTACTGCAGGATGTAGGATGTAATGATGTCAGCTCAGAGAGTCACACACAACCATCTCCTGATTAATGATGCTGCCTGACCTGCTCCCAGGCTCTATCTAGACCTGCCCATGGACTCACACAAACACAATGGGCTGGACAAACATGCACATACAGTACATACATACATAGATATGAACAGACCTTAGTTTGCAGCAAAATAAAAATCTCTGATCTGACTACACAGGTGCAAATATACAGATCTGAATCCATTAAAACCCCTACATGCACACACTCACACAGACAGACACATGTGCACAAGAGAGCGCACACATAATGCATCATGCAAGCAAGCATGTGCAGTGTAGAACACAGTTCCATACACACACATAAACACACACCATCATGCGCTGATGGATGGGGCACTCGTGCTCAGTTTGGACCTGACATTCTCGGACAGTATAATACGCAATTACTCTCCCTTATCACCTTGGCCGGGACAATAAAGCCTCACAGTGCCATAGCTCACGCCAGCCAAGGAGAGAATTTGTTTTCACTTTTGCAGAGACACCTCTCTCCATCATGGGGCCACAGTCCAGCCCGGCTCCACTGGGGCCTTAAAAAAAAAAAAAAAAAAAAAAAAAAAAACAGAGCAGGCCCTCTCTGGATTCTGTTCATGTTGTATGAAATACATAAGCACGAGCCACTGGTGAGCAATGAGGGCTCTCCACAAAACTGAATAGGTTGGGATGCGATGCTCTTAACAAAGGAAAACACTTTTTAAAAGCAGCAATCCATAGCAAATTAGAAGTGTTAGTTTCACCAGATCACTGACGCATTTAATCCGATATATATTTACTTCATGAATGAAACCATTTACATTTGCTTAGAGTCAGTGTCAATCCTGGTTTAGAGGTGGTGATGTTTTTCTTTTACTTTTATTTTTTTCTGTCTTGGTAGAACATTAAGCAGAAGAAGAACCAGGTAGTTAGCATGAGAATGGATAGCCACATGGACAACCATATTTAAAGTCTTGTTGGTTTTTTGTCAACAGAAAGTGTCACAGATGTGGAATTCTAGTAGTTTATACATGAGACAGATTGACTGACAGCACAAATATGTGGATAACCTTGAATATGTACACATATTCTCAATCATTTATCCAGCACGCTTTGTTGTGATCACTTTATCAGTCATCACTAGAAAAACCATAACAGGTTCACAGACAAATCACGGCCACATCTGTTGACTGTTCTTCTTCATAATGAAGAAAAAAAAAGAGAGAATTTAAACTGTCAAACGCTCACAAATTAGAGTAAATCATGCTGCTAAAAATGCATTTAATACTAAAGTGAACTGATTTCTTATTCTAAAGCTGGAGCATAAATAGATAAAATTTGAAGCGGAGCTAAAAGGTTCTAAAGAGAGCGTGGGTGGATTCCTAGGGGGGCCATGCTATCTCTCAGATATGCTAATGGCATAATTGTCATATTAAAACAACACAACGTGCGTCTAGGAGTCAGCAGGTGTCACAGTTAGTGAAAGCCCACACCAGCCCTCCTACTATACACTGTATTAATTAGTCCAACACTGTTTCAACTTCCTCCCCCATCCATGCACTCACTATGGGAATCAGCCATACTGATGCTCAATGGATACATCAACCTTTCTCTGCCTCTTTCCGTCTCTCTCCCCTTTATTTTAGCCATTTCCATATTTCTCCTCCCCAAACGAGTGTATGGTAATAGGAGAGGTGTAATTGAGAGGTGCTTCATTAGAGGAGATTTAAATGTGTTTCTTTGTGTGTGTCAAGAGTTGGGGGGGGTATTTGGATCATTGGTGCTATTTGGATCTTATTGTGCCAAGGAGGCCCAGTTATCATCATTATCATCTCCTCTACCCCTCCTTCACGTCTCCTTACACTTTACAAGGTCACAAACCTTCCTGGCACTGACAGTAAGCGTGCCATCCTCAAAGCCGCCATCGCCTCGAACATCGCCTGTTCTAACAGGTGGATTGAAACATGAATGCCACAGCATTCAATAAACAACAGCAGCCCCAGAAAGATGGTACTGTGGCAGGAGTCAGAGGCTACATATCAATTAGACCATTTCAGATGCCACTGTAACTTTAATGAGAAAAAGAGCTGTTCATTGTGAACAACAGAGATGATTCCTTAAACACTGAGGTAAAGAAGTTTTGCGGCTGCATAAATAGCACAGGAATAGTCAAGCAGACATCATTAATTGACAGCCCAGAACTTCCAGTGCAATATCATTAGAATATTTTTCCCACTATTCCCCAACTATAATTATCATCCCTTTATTATCTATCTCTGTCTGAATAGGAGATGAGTGGCATTTGATAGATCATTCACTCCCTGCTAATTTACATGCATTTGAGGAGCAGCCTTGATGGAGATCACATTGTATCAAGAGGGAATCGTAGATATCATCCATAACATTTAAAATGGGTATTTTAAAAATGAAAATCAAATGTAAACCCGTAAAACAGATACAAATATTTCCTATGAGCAAGAACTGTCAATCATTCAAGCGCTCTACTTGCCTCAGACCTAAATATGTCTTTACAACTGCATCATATTTATTTCATAAGCCCGGCTTCCACTGAAAGGTCAAATGTGCTAACTCATCTGGTAGCTCCTTATCATGGTCAGGCCACCAGAGACATCAGGGTTTTAAACATGTATTCAGAGTGTAAAAGCAGGGCGGAGGCGAGGCCCCTTGCGGCTGTGTGAGGCCCCCGTATTCAATTCCTCACCCTCAAATTAGCAAGCCAGCGGGGCGTTTCCCCAACCTTCCCCCTCCTCCTCCCCCCCTCCTCCTCCCACCTTGCCTGCCCCTCTTCCTTGCCCTATGGATCTCACTGAACCCCTGGGGCCACCAAAATGTTAATTGGGCTTCTAATTTACTGTTTCATTTGCCACTATCTGTAATGATCATTAAGTATCAGTGCAGGAACAACAAGACCAGGAACATTTGGCTCCTTCTATGTACAGTATCCTTCTGATACTGCAGTTAGTCCATTGTAGTGGCTTGATCAACATATGCATAGGATTATTTAGCTCTTTACATAAATTTTCACCACTCAAAGCCTATGACCCAATACATTTAATGAGACATTTGGATAGAATTCCGCAAATGTATTGAAAGTACACTACATAGACAAAGGTATTGGGACACCTGACCATTACATCAGCAGGGACTTAAATGGTATTCCATTCTAAATACATAGACAGCTTTGCAGATAAAAATGCTTCCATTCTTCTGGGAAGGAGTTTGGAGTGTTTCTTTGGGAATTTTTGCCATGCATTTGTGGGGTCAGGCACTGATGTTGGGCCAAAAGGCCTGACTCGCAATCTCCATTCCAGTTTATCCCAAAGGTGTTTGATGGGGTTGAGATCAGGACTCCGTATGCGCAAGTCAGATTCTTCCACACTAAACTTATCCAAGCATGTCCTTATGGACCTTACTTTGTGCACTGGGGAACAGTCATGCTGGAATAGAAAAGGTCCTTCAACAAACTGTTGCCACAAAGTTGGAAGTATAGCATTGTCCAAAATGTCTTGGTATGCTGAAGCATTAAGATTTCCCTTCACTGGAAGGGGCCGAACCCAACCCCTGACAAACGACCCCGTCCCAATACTTTTGTCTATGTAGTGTAGCTTGAACAAGAATGGAGAATGGAGCGGAGAATGAGATATTTCAATCTGAACTAAAATGTGAGCACGACTGCTACTGTCACCCTTAGAGTGACAACACTAGAGTGGCTAATAAAAACCAGCCATACATCAACCATATATTGGCCTAAAAAAAGAGCAAAGGACAAGATGCAATACCTTTATTATTACTTGGGCATAAAAAAATCTTCAAAGCACCTTATGTGCATCTTAAATCAGAGTATCAGTTCAAAACACCTGCACTGGTTGACTCTTTATTGCTACAATCAAGACAAGTCATCATATCTTGAGGTACAAGGTGAGATTATCCTTTGATAATTGCTAAATAATAACCTGACAATAATTATTTCATCTCAGAATTTCATTTTTTCTAAGTTGGACTGCATACAAAACACTTCGAATGAGTCAAGCACTACACTGCAGCGGAGCAGGTGTAGCAAGCTGTCGAAATGACTTTGTCACAGAGGGGAAAAAACGAATGAAGAGTACATCTAAAACCAATGATGGGTTTGAGATCATTCCCTTTCACACTCTTCTGCCACAACCTGACGAGGAAGCACAGGATGAGAGACGGAGAGAAAGGCAGAGAGAGAGAGAGTCAGGGAGAGATGGAGATGTGCAACGCCAGCCAAAACTTTTTCAATTTCACCGACAATTTCCTGTGTAATTACTGATGTGGTATGATGGTGTTTTAATGACAGGGACCTGCCAGTGACAGTGACATTGGGTGTATGTGTGCGAGAGCGAGTGTGTGTTGGGAGAGATCTAGCTGGGCCTGTTGATGATGGCAGAGTGATGAGATGGAGCCGTGCTGTGGAGATTAGACCTGTCTGCCCTCCACCTCTCCCTCCCAGCCTTCACACACATAGACACAAATGAACACACACAGAAACACACGAACACAAAGCCTCCAGCATTAACGCCACCCCCATCCCTCCAAACTACCCTACAATGCCACCTGCTATCTCACCATCACACTCACTCACTTATATACCCCCCACAGCCTCTGCTACCCCTACCTATCAACCCCCAATCATCAGTGCCATAGTGGCAGCCATCAGCGCCACCAACCGTGGGTGGGTCAATGAGCCGGTACCTGTAGTCGCACCAGGGGCAGCGGTAAGGTTTCTCTCCAGTGTGAACACGTTTGTGCCGCGATAGGTGGGACTGTGTGGTGGAGGCGAAGCTGCAGAGCTTACATTTGAAGGGTCTCTCTCCTGTGGGGGGGGGGATAAAAAGATAAAAGACAGAAAACAACGATGAGACAAAGATGATATTAATGCTGCCACTGACAAGCACACATAGACACATAAATATAGAAACCAGGTAAGCTATAACTGACATGGTTTGGCTACTACGTTACACTATTTTGCTGAAGTTCTAACTATATTTCAGACTTCTTAATTTGCTCATAATGCTATGTGGGGTTAATTTGGAGACCAATTAATGACACACAGAGGCATAGATTTTCACATAAAAGGAATTTGTTCGTTTTAGCTTTAGTTGAAGCAAGATTTTGTCTACTGAATAACTGAAATTACTTAAAGTGTAAATGCTGAAATCATTTGAATAAATCCACTTAGCTTAGCCCTGTAGGAAGTTATTTGTCTCTTTGTCTGTAAGCACTGTAAGTAGTTTGTGGGGCTATTACTGTAGCAAAACCATTAGCAAATGTGAGTGGGGGGTTGTGTAACTGTGCCACCATCCGTGTGTGATTTGTAAATGTATAAAACTACTGAGATTTGCAGACAGTGTGTATGTGTCTTTTCTCAGGGCCGGACCTCACTGATTATTGTACAGAAACATAACTCTGAAACTTCTCCACTGATTTTAGTGAAACTGGATCATGCAATAAGTTATAGAGGGAACATTTCTGGTTTTCCTTCTGATGTCCACAGCTGCTCTGTGTCAGCTCTTGGTGATTTAAGTTACAGTTTCCTGATAAAACAGATAGCTTTACTTGTTGCTAAAGTAAAAGCTAATTGTTAACATTTGCTGTGCTGAGCCAAGTGAACACAGCCGGCCTGGGACCTAACAGAGCACCCGATACTGCAGGCGGCCAGTCTGACGACAAGGAATACAGTACAGAGGTGGTTTTCTTGTAGGGTTTGGCTCCTGGCACCTGGAGGCTGACTCTGCCCTAAGCCCCATTCAGGTCTCTGGAGGTGGCCAATGACTGATCCCGCCCTCCCTCTCACTCCTCTCTCTCTTCTCACCTCTCCAGTCCCCACCTGAAACCGCCATGTCTTTGCCATCCCCTGAGCCAGAGTCGGGGCCGGAGTTGCTGTAAATCACCTCGGTATCTCTTGGTACTTGCGGTCAACCTAAGAGGCTGTGTTTGGTCCTGGTCCGGCTGTGTTCACTGAGCTCAGCACAGCACTCAGTCCAGCAATGTCACGCTTAAAATAACTGGGTGCTCCCACCAACTGGCGTATGTAGGCTGCATAGTTACTGAGGCACACAGACAAATCTCCACACATTTGCAGAATGCCACATGCATTCACAGATTTCTGGAACAGCAAAGTATGGCAAAAGTTACGTGACAGCCAACTGAGAGCTCCATCTGAGTTGTAACTGATGACGTTCTAACATTAATATCTAAATATTCATTAACCGATTTGTCTGTGTCCACTCACATTTGTAAACAGCTTGTAAAGTAAACAGATAAAAGTAGCTGAAATATCATTTAAAGACTAAAATACGAATAAATGTCTGTTAACTGAAACCTCAGTTCAAGCTGAAGTACCGGATAGAGTATTGTTAAAGAGTGTGTACTGTAAACAGTTGCAAGTTGCAACGTCAGTAAAAATGTGCTGTTGTTAAATGTTGTGTTCCCACCACAGACAGCTTATCTGTCCGTCAGCAGGATATGTTTTCAACTTGAGAATTCATCTCCATGAAATATGATAAGTAAGATTTTGATGGAAAACCAGATGGGGGATTTCAATCACTGGATCACAGATTATTACCATATTTGACACACAGCCATTAATCTTACAGAGAGACTAGCTCACAAGTGGCAGGACTCTTACTGTCTGTTAGAGTAACAGCAACTTGGCACGTTGTCTGTATCTGGCAGAGGGTTGTGCTCTTTGGGAGCTTTGCACTTTTAGTTATTTTTTTTATTTCTAATGACCACAGTAGTGAGTCAGACATTTCCTCACAGCTCAGGGATGTCAGTGTTTAAAACGTGCAGTAAAACCTCACCCTGCTTTAAAGCACTGCCAGCCCATTTAAGAAGGTTATTAACGTGTCATTTAATTGAATCTAGTAGTGGCCAGTGTTTTTTAAAATACAGCTTCAGTGACAATGCAATAGCAACACTAACAACTTAAAGATACTGACTCCATTCTGGGCGTTAAATATTTGAAAATTCTGAATAACTGCACTATATGGTCTTTAAAAACGTGAACCACAAAAATAATGGTGTTAGCAGTGGCATTTAAAAGTCAGAGTCGTGGGACGGGGTGGTCCCTTCCCATACAGCTGCATGACAACAGATATGAAGATGCAGCTGAATGTGTGGAATTGACACATGTCAACACAGAAACTGGAGGTTTCGAGGGGAAATGGCAGAGAATTTGAGAAGCAAACAAAATGAATTATGAAAACCTAAATGAATATTTATAACAGGATTCTTGATCCTTGGGCGGCTGCCAGACAACGGTTAAGAACAGTATTTGTTTCACTGTCCCAATTTCCAAAAAAAAAGCCACTTGTTATTGACAGCCTATCTGAAAAATGCAATTTCCCTAAGCGACAGAATGACATGGTGAAATGATAACTGAAATTAAAAATCTCAGATTCAGTCAGCCATACTGGTACACATGCCTATCACTGACAGCAGCATGTCACACTGATGTGCCTGTGTGTGTGCATATGTGTGTGCGTGAGAGAGAAGGAAACAGCAAACAGTTGCTAAAACTATATGGAAAAAAACTGTAGCTTTCCAAACTGTCAATCACAGTCCCAGATTATAGAGATCCACACATACAACAGTCAGTGTGTGTGTGTGTTTATATAAGTTTATGGCGTGAGTTCAGGAGGTGTGTGTTGTTGCGTACCTGTGTGTTGACGTCTGTGTTTGGTAAGGGCGTGTCTTGTCCCTCCAGCAAAACCACACATGTCACACAGATAAGACTTCTCTCCTACCGAGACAGATTGAGAGAAGAAGAAGAAAAGGAAGATAAAACATGACGGTCTTCCAGGATGGAGAGAAAAATTGCAGTAGAAACCGAAAACTGACATTAAAGGAACGGGTCACCCAAAAACAAAGATTCAGTCATTGTCTATTCACGCCCATGCCGATGCAAAGTTGAGGTAAGTTTGTTATTTCACAAAATATTTCTGGAGCTGCACAGCAAAACAGAGATCTGCACTGTAGCCACTGAGCGTTAGCACACACTGCGTCTGAAGTTTGTGCAGAAGCTCGAACACACATACATGCACCGTGAGACAAACCTTGGATTATGCTGTATGAGCTGAATGGAGCTATTTTATGTTTATTAGGTTGTTTTGTGTTGTTTTTTAAAATATATATATATATTTTTTTTAAAACAAGTCCTCAGCTTCTTCAGTGGTTTATGAGAATGCTGCAATGGTGTAGATAATGTCTGAATTTTCATTTTTGGGTGAAGCTCTTTTAAAACATGAAAATAAGAGAGAACCTGTCATTCTTTTTCTCATTTACTGTATACAACACTGTATACTCATTCAAATCCAGCCCTTTGTCAAAGAACCAAGAAAAATCATTTTTTAAAGTATTTCCAGTACTTTCCATCGGATGAAATTTTAAAAATTGAATGTTTATTATTTAGTAAAAAATACTTGCTGTTAGACCATGATGTATATTTTTTAACAAAAAGAAAGGCTTTAACTGTGAAATTGTTTAGAATAGCCACTGTAACCATCCATCGGAGTTAAGGGACTTTCATCATTATCTGCTTTTACCTGCCATACCTACACCGTACGCACACAACTCCTCTCTGTGCTTTGAGGGTTTTGTGCCAATATTTCGGTCCACTCACTTTTATTTTTTTCTGTAAATATAGTTTTCTTCAAATAAACTGCTGACTTGTTTACAACCTGTGTGATCATCTCACTGCTCATGCAACTTGCCCCGTGGATCTCAAAAACAGGTTACCTCATAGAAACCAAAGCTATGAAAAATAAGACCCGCTGTAATAAAGATTGACAAAATTCAAAAAGACAATCTGTCACTTGTCAGTTACCTAGGATTCACACTGACTTGAAAACCAACGCAAAGAAAAAACAAAAAGAAGAAAAAACAGGATATGTCCAAATGTCAAAACTGTAAAAAGACATTGAAACTGTTATAGTTAGGGCAGTTAATTCCAACTAAGCTTAATAAACTAATTTAAATTAAAAGACAAAATATTTATGTTTAAATTTGTACAAAGCGTGTTATGAATTAACCTACATGGTGATGTGCATTTGAATTGAGGAAGTTCATGATGACCTACTGCAAATGCAAATAATGTCTTTAATAATACAATTCACTGCTACCACTGTCAGATTCACACGAGTATTTGAAGCAACACAACTTGTGACATTTGTCTCATTTCAGTTGTTTTCCCTCTGTCTACCTCAACTAAATATGGCTCAGTCTAATTAATCTGTCACTAACACTTCTTAATTTTAAAGTTCCATTGACACAAAAAAAAAGACAAATACAATTAACAATTACAATTAAATAAAAATACATCCTCGGGTCATAACATTCTAAAGTGGAAGCCTGAAGTCTTTGAATCTCTGGTGGAGGCGTGATGCTCTCGTCACTCAGAACTACTGCTGAGGTACCACTGAGCAAAGAAGCAAGAGCTCAAGTGAAGACAAAGCAGAAGAAGAAGAAGAAAATACTGCGTTAATGGATTGGGAGAAATGTGTGAGGGAGGAAAAAAGCAGAATCCAAGAAAAAGACAAGACAGATTGAACAGATGAGCAGTGGGTCTAGTTGGCTACGAGAGCCAAGCAGAAGTCACAGATCACTAGTGTATATCCATCAGAGCTCTCAGCTAACTAATTCCTCCAATCAGATGGATCCGTGTAAATATGTCAAATGGGGGACGGGAAATTGCCAGTGTGGTTTATTGACTGTGATAAAATCTGAAAAGCACCGCTGAACATAATTACATACTTGTCAGAGCCATAAAAATTAGCTTTATTATCAATGGGATGGTTTTGTACAACTTCATTTGGGGGCGATGCCTTCCAGATGGGGAGCGTGGAGAGCTTTTTACACTCCTCCTCTCTCCCCTGCATCTGGCTCTGTCATTAACAGCATGATGGTCGCTCTCTCTCTCTCTCTCTCTCTCATTCTACCGCTCTTTTTCTCTCTGCCACTGCACACAGGCAGTCACACACTCTTGCACACACACACATACGGAGACATTTGTGATAAGGCTCACTCAGGAAAACACAAGCATGTGCACACACAACCACATTTATGGAACAGACACAGACGCGTATACATATACACACACACTGAGGTGGATATTCCCACACAGACACACACAAATCAAACTGCATGTGGAGTGCCAGTAACACATTTCCATGCATGTACATGTTGTGTACGAGCACATACATGTACACACTGTAGAAACCGCACATTGTAACATATAGACACATGCTGCATCACTTAAATATTCATCTAAATGCTGATGTTGAACTCCAGCTCTCGCCACACACTGATAACACATTAGGGTGACTCTTCCAGCTGGGCCTCAGTGGTGCTCTGCTCCTCTTCTGCACAGATAGCAGCTTTCACTGACTCCGTAGAGACAAAAGCAGCCTCAAGTTTCTTCTATTTCACCCATTTAAAGCCACTCGACTGTGAGAAGAGTTTTAATGCAGTGCCACTTACAGGAGAGAAAAACAGCCTTAAAAAGCTGCATTCATTAGCCAATTCATACAGGTTCACTTTTCAATCCCAGTGTGAGTGGCCTTTAAAGGAACAATGTTCTTATATAAATAAATGGCCATTCTGCTAGTCTACATTTATTGCTCTAAATACCTGATGTCTGATGTTGTTGGAAAAACAATATCACAGAATGCAAACGTGATACGCAAAAGAACAACAGCATTTTGTGTCGGTTGAATGAAAAAACTGCATTGTATAAAGTTTATAAGCAGAAAAGAAAGGACAAATATATGAAGAGTCATGGTGACCAGTGATCTCTGACAAGCAGAAACACTGCAGCAATGAGCATTTAGCACAAACAAAGGAGATAAAATTAAATCTTTGATATTTGGAACCCTGTAAAACTTCTATTATTCAGTATTTGTCACTGACTAAACAATCAAAGTTAATATTTGCAAAATTGTCATCACATTTTAATTTGAATACAGCCAAATGTTGTTTGCTGCACATAAGCAATTCACCTAAGAATTTCAGCTGAGCCCAGCCCAATACAAACCCGTGAGAACAACTACAGAAATAAGTCACGTGAATAATCCAAAATTGTTCATAATCTCTTCATGTACAACCCAACTGGTCATTGAAAGAAAACTGCTTTTAGGGTCTTTGAGTCTTTTTTATTCTAACTCCAGAATAGTTACTGGGAATCTGGCCAGAGCTGCTCTCCCTATCAAAAAAACTGCACCAGTCCCTCCTCCACTTCTCCCCTCCTCTCTCTTCCCTCCCTTCCATCTCTCATTACACCCAACGCTACAAGACCCCACCACAAAAAAATCCATAACCATCGATCCCTGCACCCAGCCGTGGTCGCCACAATTATTCTTGAGGAGGAAACGTTGGCGATAAATTACATGTGTGCTTTTCATCTGCTGTTCTGTGGCGGTGAGCCCTCTGAGGACCCGGGTGGGGATGGCGAGGTGGGGTAATAGAAGAGTGACGTGCTGTCAGCACCAGGGGATCTGTCTTCCTAAAGCAGCATGGACTCCCCAACCCACAATACACTGGCTCCATTCCTTCCTGATTCACCTTAACCACTACCTTTTATCAGTACACAGATAACGCTTAACCCCTGACCTTAAACTTTATCCTCATTCAATATTAACCCTAAAACCACTGTTACCAGCCCCAGCAGGTTAAGCCTTACTCTAACCTTCACTAGGGGTTGGAGTTACATCAATCCTCAGCTGTGCTCAGGTCAGACACACAGTTGCAAGCACAAATCAAGCTAATGTGTCACAAAAATCCTTTTAAAAGTATACAGGATCCAGACATGAAATTGCCCTAAAAGCTAAATTTCTTGCTAATGTGCACTGAGAGCCCTTAAACTTTCTGGCTATTTGAATATTGGCTCATCGCTCCTCTTTTGTTCCCGTGATACACCTCAACCCTCCACCCCTTACTGGAATTAAATATGCCTCATTGTGAGACAATAAAAGAACTTTGAAGTCAAAATATACAACCTCTCTTTGCATGTGTGTGTGTGTATATATATCTATGTGTGTGTGAGTGTTTTAAATAACCCCGGAGGCGACTGCATGCAGCTATAATTGCCTCCCTCATTAGTTATGTTTTAGCAGGAGCGAATGGGAGGGCAATTAATTTTACCGCTTAATTTTTGACACGGAATCCGCTGCTGTATTGATGTGCTCGCCATTTTGGGTCTCATTTTTCAGGGAAATTAATTGACAAAGTGCAAAGATTTATCAGCATATCGCCAGATTAAGCGACAAACTGAAGCAATGAGGAAATCAATTGTGGCCCTGTCGCTGTGTTCAACCCCCCTCTATCCCCTCCCTCCCTCCTTCCCCACTCCCCACTATGCCCAAGAGCCTGGGAAAAGCTGGGTGGGTCAGATGCAGTGCACTTATTTATTTATTTGAGTCGCTCATTCATCAGCCGTTACAAATGACCCTGGCGGCTGACGACCACTGAATCCCCAACCCCCCCCCATGCTCAGACACGACTGAGGAGGGAGTGATTATCATAAAAAACACACAAATCAGAGAGGAACAATGAATCCTGTTAGAGACAGAAGAAGGAGAGTGGAGGTGTTAACTTTTTTCTTTTTTTTAGAATGGGGGCTCTGCATGTCACAACCAACAACTCAATCACTGGATAATCAAATTTGACATTTTCTTTTAGGGACTCCTTAATCTTTTATTTTTGTTGTTGTTTTGGCTACAATGTGGTTAAAGGTGAAAATTAAAAATATATTCTTTAGGCTGCCTTTATCAAATATTTACTGCTTAAGTGACTATTTGCGAAGTCTTGCCTCCATTATTACAGTTATCCTGTTAATTTTTGCACACTCACATAGCACATACGCAGTTTCAAAAGATAATGGGGTCAGATTTAGCACACAAAATTTTTTGTCACTTCTGAAACAGTTGGTTTCAGGCTTCTCTAATTTTAGCCAGCAACCATCAATTTGTTGGCCAAAATGACAACTGTCACTAGCACATCTCAACAGTTGTAGTAAGCTAGCTAACTGAGCTAACATTGAACAGACAGATGTTTTAACATTTCAGTCGTGTTAAATTTAAGATTCTGTAATAGAGGCTTGGATTGGATGCACTTAAGAGCTACATAAAGAGTTAAAGAGCTAAAAGACTGACACCTGACCTGTGTGCACCAGGCAAAATGCAAGTCTTGTAATATGATGATCCATACTGAGGACAGGTGAATGGAAACACAGCATTGTTCTTGACAGCAGATAGTTATAGTATATGATACGAAAAAAAGCACAATCACAAGAAAGGGGGAGGGGTTAAACAAGCGGTCCGTTATTCAAACTTTGTCATTCCAAACTGTACTTAAATGTTGCAGGTGCATTTCTGGTGAACTGTTCACGCTGTATACACCTAATCAAAACGGGTCTCTCACAATGGGAGCAAAAACCTCATGTTGTCAATCTCACAATGAGGTTGTTTCAGATTCAGTCTTAATTCTACTAATTTCATATGTTCATACTTGGTCACCCTTAATCTCTTGTTTCAGCACGCTCCTTTTTCCCTCTCAATCACTTCAATCAAGAACGTGTTTCTTCCTGTCAAACTCACACAAAGTCACACGCGCCCACACCAACACCACCACAGCATCACACGCCTCTCCAGGTGACAGCTAGGTGACAGCGTGACAGCAGCCGCCTGATGGAAATGATGAGGGCTGGAAACAAATGAAAATAAAACGTCTAATTATGTCAGAGGCGTCTTGACGTTACATCACTGCTAAAACACATTTAAAATAACATCCAGCAAGTCTCACACTCACTACACGCACACAAGCACACACACATGCACAGCAGGCATCTGTGACGGATGGAGGGCTCTCCTGCAAGCGCTCACTCAGGCTGTCAGGCCACTGGCTGCCGCTGCTTCTGTCATTGACTTAAAAGGGCATCAAGGAGCTGTGTGTGGGACATTACGGAGGCCAAGGAGAAACTGCTGGGCTGCAGCATAAAGACACTTTCAGAGAGGCTGCTCCTATTGAGGGGCTATTATTCAAGACAGTATCTTTGCACCGCCCACCGCACCATCTGTCTACCCAAACTTTTTGGTAAGTAAGGAAACATGACTCAGTACAGTCCCACAGACATAAACAGGATGGAATCAGAAGGAAAAGGCACTGCATATAAAGATAATTAAAACATCCATCATTGATGAAAATACCCATTGATTTCAAAACCAAATGTCATGTGTTTTTGTTTGTTTTATCATGTTTATGCTTTAACACAGCTCCAGTGCCAGTGTACTAGTGATAAATCAAGATAGTAAACTACAAATCCAGTTAGTGATTATTACATCAGTTTGTCTCAAAGTGCAGAAATGTTCAAATTTGAGATTTAATTATGGTTGGAATAGAGAGTAAAATTACTTTATCTTCTGCACTGCTGGTTGCATTGAAGGAACAAAAATTAAACTTTTTGGCAAACCATTAAAATTTGAGGTATAGTTCAAAAGTGGAATGCTTTTTTGTTTTTGTTTTTTTTTTGTTTTTTTTTTTTAAAAAGCACACACCAAAATTAATGAGCCTTTTTTCCCTTTATCCTATTTTGCATCACACACACTAGACCAGTTCAATGTGGGAAAACACACTCTTGAGGATCAGATGGCTTTGATGAACACACACTTGCTGACCAGCTGGGTCTGGGGAACACACACATTTGTTGACCAGATGGATCTGGGGAATACACACTACCTTATCTCCCTCATCAAGCACCCTCCAAGTCTGGAGGATGGCACAAAACAAAAACAACATGAATTCCAAACCTCTTTTCCCTTCTCTCTCTTTGGATATTAATTATTGTCTGTATTCTAATATAACTGGCTGATTTTACATCATACAACTGTGACTGTCCTATCAGGATTGGGATGCAAGGGTTTAACCGTCTAACAGAGTGTCTGCAAGACCGCCAAGAAATGGTTCTCGACTTTATCTGGATGTTGAAAATTGGTACAGATGGACAAGTTGTGGCTCTTATCAGCCAAAAACGTGTGTATATTTTTCCAAACAAAGCTGTGAAGATTCATAATTAATGTGAGATTTTCTTCAACTTCATTTTGTTAAACAGACTACAGGCTACACAGGAGAGAAGAAGCACACTTTGTCTGATCCAATTATAGTGTTTCTCGATAAATAACCTTCTGTCTCTCACTCATAAAAACACTGTTTGCCTGTAAAAAAAGGAATCATGAATTTTGCAGTTTAGAGTGTCAGTCAAAGTGTTTATGGAGGAGTACAGCAGTAACGATTCACCGTGCAGGCTCTGAGTGTCTCTCACCAGTGTGAGTCCTGTAGTGGTCCTTCATGGCTGACAGGTTGAGGAAGGCGTAGTGGCAGGACGGCCAGGCACACTTATATGGTTTCTCCCCACTGTGCAGTTTCATGTGGTTGTTCAGGGCCCATTTTTCACTGAAGGAGCGCTCGCACAAGTCACATTCAAACTTCCTGCAGGAGAAGAACAGAGGCAGGAGGGAATTAAGAGGAGGACGAGTGAAAAAAAAAAAAAACAAGAGTTATTTACTGATCCCAAAGCTGACATAAAATGCTAGACGATCTACGCTGCAAGAAAGGAAATGGTTGCTGGGTACTTGCACATGCTCCCACATTGCACAGGGCAATATGACTGCGTGCTGTACATCTACACCAAACACACACACACACACACATAGGCACAACACACACAGAATGCAGTTGGCTGTTGGTGTGTCATGTCTGTATAAGCAGGCATTGATTTTTCTGTCCTGGCCTGCCACCTCAACCATTTATTCTCTGCTTTGCACCAGGACCCAGAGGACTAGAGAAATTCTGTTACAGTCCACACACACTCACCCCGCAAAACCAGTGGGGAGAATAGAGTTCACCTGTCCAGCGTCCCTGACCACTTAGCCAGGGCTAAATGAACAGTTAGCAACATTTTACCTCCTGGCTCTCTCTTACAGCTCCCACATCAGCGCCTTCCCTCACCTTAACTTTTTCCACAAACACGTCCTTCTCAGGTCTGCTCATATAATCAACATCAGTGTTCGCTCCGCTCCAGATCACCAGCATCAGTCCAATAAATGGAAAAGCATGATTTATCACATGTGGTGTGTGTCGTTCTGTTGTATGCTGCCAAAAGCTTGTTTTGATATCAGAAAAGAGAGAAAATAGAAATGAGACTATGCTTGGCTTTCTTTATTTACTCTGGACATCTGTCTGTTCTTTATGCTGACGCCTACAACCCAACAAATGCTGTGTTTTCTTTTTTGTTTTTTTTTTAATCAATGTGTAGGATGGTTGCACCTATATTCATCTGCTGTGTTATTAGGCTTCAAGAAATACACACAAGTAAAAACAATAGAAAAAGCCTGTGCTTGAATTAATCTTTACCCCCGCGCTATAATTTAGGCGCAGAATGACTAATGTGCGAGTCATAAACAAATGAAGTCAGGTTTTGGGGAGCATTCGTCTTGCAGTGAGGGCCATGTTATTTTAGGGAGGGCGGCTGTCTTTAAGTCCTGATTGTGTCGCTTAATCCCCGTGGTATCTGTTTCATAGCGAGCAGCATGACACTCACCTGAACAAATAATGACTCCAAGCAGCATGTAGCATGTGTCTGAATCAATAATTCAAACTCATACATCTTCCTTACTGGAAGAAGGGGGGCAAAGGAGAATGAGAGGGAGGGAGGGAAAAGGGAGAAAGGAGGGAATTAAAGATGGGGAGGTGGGGAGAGGGAGAGATAGAAAAGAAAATATGTCCTGGCTTCCATATCAATCTATATGTTCCAAGAGGATGAATTTAAATGTGATATGGATGTCATCCTGTACAAGCTGAGAGGACATTTTAAGCTCACTTACCAGGAAGGATGGAGCAGCTTTAAAATGGCGCCTTTATCACCTGGCTCTAAGCTCAAATGCATATTTAAGCAGCCCTGTTTTCCTCTTGTGCTCATCAACCGACTTGGCAGAGACTTTATTTGACCAATAGATGTATGTCTGCATCTGCATTTCCTTCCGCTTACTTCCTTCCTCCCCATGGTATTTATAGAACAGCTCGTCGCCCATGCCACCGTGGGAGAAGTAAATAAGATGAGTGAAGAGATGCTATCTTTTATTGTAAGCATTATGCACAACACTCCTGCTTTATGAGCTAAACGGGCCATTGTTTATCACAGGGCGTAATCGCAAAGTCAGGCAGGCAGGCAGGCCTTGACGTGGGCACGCGGCATGCTGGAACGGAGGGGAAAATGAGAGAGTGAGTGAGAGAGAGAGAGAGAAAGAGAGAGAGAGAGAGAGAGAGAGAGAGAGAGAAGATGAGGGAGAGAGTGAGAGAGGCAGGAGGAGAGAAGATGGAGGAGTCAGGGCTGGCAGAGTTGACTATCAGTGGGGGTTTTGTAAGGATGAGAGGAGGGTTTGCGTCTGTTTTTATGGGATCAGATGGAGTGCTTTGATCTTGTCCCCGCATGTCAGATCCCGTCACGATCCACCGTCTCGCCCATACATATGCATACTGCCTCTAAACAGCCAGGCACCATGCAAAACACACCAAAGGTAGGAGGTAGAGGGAAGAGAGATGGAGAAAGAACGAGAGAGAGAGAGAGAGAGAGAGAGAGAGGGAGTGAGAGAGAGAGAGAGTGAGAGGGAGGTTGACTGATTTTGTGTATGCATGTGTAGTTATGCATGTGTATAAAGGAGGGAGAAAGGGGAAGAGAGAGTCTAGATAGAGAGAGAAAGAGAGGTCTGCCAATTTAAAATACTCAAGACTTGCTACCACACTTGCTCGCTAAAAAATAATTTTGCACACAAAACAACCACAATTAATTCAAAACAGCTGCCAAGTCATTTTAGATTCGACATGAGCCGAGAGCCTGAGAAAGTTCTGAAACTCTGAATTTGTTAGGGATGGTAAGTACACGTTCATGGCTGTGACTTCTAACTGTATGTAATGAAGCAAAGGGCTTAAGAAACTGCCTGTTCTGCTTTCAGGCCTACATACGTATAAATCTGTTGACAGTGGGAGAGGTGGATACACAACAACAAAAAAGCATTGGAATCAGGGCCTTTTCACTCAATACAGGTCTTCCTCAGGTGGAAGAAAAAAAACGTGAGGGAAATGAGATGTAACATATGATTAAATGTATGCTGGTGTCACACTTACTTCATTACATTCATATGTGCTTAATCGTAACACACAAGACCTTAATATGAAGTATAAGTTTGAGATATCTTGCACAATTTTATCATGCATATGTTCCATTTCCCTCATGCAGACATTTGCCTGAGGAGGACGATGGCACTTTTCTATTGTATTTATGTATAAGCATTTCTGAATGCTGACATCTTTGCATTTTTGTGTTTGATAACCACACACAAGTGAAAGCAAACCAAAAAAAGACAAGTGCTTTTAGCAAAAATATACATCGAAATATAATAAAAAGAAAGGAAATGTGAAGAACTATTAAATTGAATTAGTTAGTAGAATTATACATATAATGTGACACTGGCTTTTTCACTGGTTCACTGGTTTTTCACATTACTGTTGAGTTCTGACGAGCAGAGGCCACAGCAGGAAAAAACAATAATTTGAGCAAATTTGACTTCCAGTCATTGCATGTCTGCTTTTCTTTCTCCCGCATCTCTCCATTTCCTCCCTCACTATTTCCTCCTCCCTGTCTCTTTCCCTCTTGATCATGAAGCAAGGCGACATGATTGACACCCTGTGCAGATTTATTCAAAGACCCAGGTGGGCACCTTGCCTGTGTGCTGAGAGAGCTGCATGCCACTGCGTCTATACAGCCACTCATTACCATATCTATACTGTGGTGTGATCCTGTCATCAGTTCAGGCATATAGGGCTACTGTCAGAACATCACAGGCCACACTGGCCTTAATTGTGATATAAATCCCTTGGGAGAGACTTACTGCACCTCTAACAGGGCTTGGAAAAAAGACCTGACTCATTACCACACACTCACTGTCGCCCCCAAGTGGTGAGGTAGTGCTTGTTAAGGGGCCATCCTATACAGGATGTCAGAAGTGTAAACTTTAATCATGTGCTCTGAATAAAAACAAAGCAACAGTGTGATAAATAGAGGCTACTTTTGTAAGATAAAGTATTCAGATGTTTCCTCTGACCCCACAATTCACTGCATCAGACAAAAACTAAAAGCTGATGGCTTACAGGTTGAGCTGACACCTCTGTTCTTCCTGACTGCAAGTTTGATTTTGAGCTGTGGAGCATCACTCCAATCCAAGCACCATATACACAAACAGCATTTATCATTATTATTATTATTTTAAGTGACTGGATTAATTGTGTCGGGCTTTTTGGGCAGCTAAGGATTCCTTCCCTGGTTTTTCATGTTGTGCTGGCCGGTCGGTGAGAGAAAATAATCCGCCGATG
The DNA here is from genome assembly GCF_020382885.2 of Scatophagus argus. Lineage (NCBI taxonomy): Eukaryota > Metazoa > Chordata > Actinopteri > Scatophagidae > Scatophagus > Scatophagus argus. The sequence continues at coordinate 7,741,525 of NC_058501.1, forward strand.
CTCTCACACTGCAACACAAAGACAGAAAGCGAGAGAGAGGGAGGCCGACTCTCGCCTCAAGCCAAACTGACACAAACAGACAACTTCAAAGTGAAGACTGTTGTTTATTTGGTGAAGGGAAAAGGGGGGGAGGGAAAAAAAGGAGAGAAAATTTATCTGATATGCAACTGTCAGGAGAGCATTTTCACATGCAAAATAGCGAGTGAGTGAGAGAGATTACCTAGAGGGAGGAACATGACAGCATTCACTAGGGTCAGGATGGATCATCATCTTCAGCCCCCCCGCCCTGCCTTGCATCTCTCTTTCTCCCTCCGTCGCTCTATCTTTATCTCTCTCGCTCTCTGTTTCCCTCCCTCCTTCCTTCCTCTCCCTTTCCCTCTCATCCTGTTTTCAGACTCCATCACTCTGCACTTCGACAACCCGGCAGCTTAAATCCAGACTAAATTAGCTGAATGAAGATTAAATCATTTGGCCCTGAGCTCTCCAAGATATTGGGGAGAAGACTGAGTAAGCCTTAAATGGTGGCTGACTGGGTTCGGACCTATACATGTGTCTGAGGAGAGGCTCTTTCTTCAGTGGCAGTCAATTGAAACCTGATTAGAGAGGGGGGGTGCGGGGCAAAAAACTGGGAAAAGATTAAATTTCTAGGACAAGTGTTTCCTAAGTAAGGATGCAGGCTTCGTTATTTTTTGTTTGCCTGCACAATGTCGACCGACGACAGGCTTGTTCCCGGGGTAAGATATCGAAATGGGCAACATCGTCGCTCACAGTGATTAGGAGAAATGCTTTCGAAATGGCTGTAGTCAATGTGGTCTGTAGGTACTTAAATCAGTTTTCTGGATGGTGCTAGTTCAACAATCAAGTGAACACAGAAGCCACCTATGGCCTGCTGCAGTAGGAACGACTGTACAAGCTCTGCTGTAGAAAGAAGAGCAGAATCTCTCAGGAACGAGTCCTAGAATTTTCCCAACAGTAGGGCATTTTAAAGTGAAATATCTATTGAGTTATATCATGCTTGGGCCCACAGGAGTGTGTGGCCAGCATGTCACACAAAACAACAAGTAAAACCTCCATGAAGAGGCCACATGTGTCTGCAGAGTATTGTAGATGTACCTCCTCTGAGAGGACTGCCGCTGCTGCATATGACTGCAATATAAACAACGACACACAACAGAGATGCTGCTGCTGATTTATGTTTACCTTCAATCCCGGGAGAAAGAGGGGGAGGAGAGAGAGGAAAAAAAAAAGATAATGAAATAAATAATAAAAGACCAGGCCCATCAGATAAGCTCCTGCTTATCCCGCTGTAGGGCAAATACAAATTGTCAATTTAATGAACACGGTGGACGTGATGAAAGCGGGGTGAAGGAGCCTCCTGCCTGACAAACAATCAGGAAATGTTATCTTAATATTGTTGCGCTGTTATTCAGCCCATAACTTAGGGGGTGGGGAGAGGCCATGAGGAGAAGAAGTTGGCATGGAGAGGACAAGGAGGGGGGGGGCGGGGAGGCACAAAGGCCAGGTCCCTCTGTGGTGGCCCTGTTATTGCCTGTTTTTATTATGAGCCATAGCTCAATAGTCCCAAACACACTTTGAAGCACACAGACCTAAATTTGCGAAGCATGTGAACACACACATAAACACATTCTTGCACGCACACACGTACACAAAGACACACAAACATTCAATTACAAGAAGTATTTTAAAGCAAGAAAATGAAACAACATGATTCTGAACAAAACAACCCAAAATGAGTGTGCGCACATGCACAGGTGTGATGTCTTGATTCCAGACTCTGTTGATTTAAAAGCTTAATGGTTTTATGGATATCAGACCATTAATCAAAATATTTCTACCACAAAACTGCAAATCAGGGGCTCCCAAAAGCTTCCTGCTGAAATTAGCAGCCACTGAAAAGTACGGGAAATCTGATTTGTGTGACATGGTTTGGTCAAAGGCCTCTTCTCAGCCCTCTCACCCATCCTTTAAACTGCACTTTAAAAAGTGTCCAGATGCTTCACAGCTCAAAGGTTTTTTTTATGTAAGGCTTGAATTTAAAGCATCCCAATCTGAGCAGCAACCAAAATTAACTATTATCTCCATATTTATATATTGCCGGCACTAAATTGCGTCGGGAAGAATTACTATCAATATGAATATCTGCAACAATAACTCAGCCGCAGTGCTGAGGACAGGATGCTCTTTATCAGGCTTCTGATAGGCCTTAAATACAGCACAAGGCAGCCATATCAGAGCTTTTTCTCTCTAATATCAGCCCGCATTAGCACCTCGTAAATCAAATTACACTCCTAGAATTTCATTAGGCTCACCTGCCAGTGCTGCTGTGCTGCAGAAATATTTATGTTTTAATGCTGCGGTTATGTGCGCTCAGGTACACAAAAGAGAAGGAAGAGGGGCTAAGAGGGAAAAAAAAATTGGTGATAAACCTAATTATCTTTTAAGAATACAGAGAAAATGTGTCATAAATTGTGGCGATTCTGAGGAGAGCTGGCGTTTTCGAAGCCTATGGGGCTGAGAGTAGGGGGGACAAGTCTGCTCTGCTATTTACCATCTTTAACCGGGGCTAGACTCCCGCAATCTAATTAGCAGCTTCCCCAAATTCGCTCTAAACAGAAATCAAACAGGATGATGTATGACGCCGATCACCGGGCCCTCAACAACGAGCTAATCTGATAAAGGGAAAAGCAGGACTGCTAATAGTGCAAATACTTGTTCAAACTGGATGCAAATGTTATGATAGGAGTCTGTCTTTGTTATTTAATTACCTGAAAAGAATTTCACATTTCCATTTGTTCATCCGTTGTTGTTGTTTATTAGAATATATTATGTGCATCACAGGCATCTCTGGTAGCTTTTGCTGAATGTGAGTCGAGGACGGTGGATGTGAGAAGGGAATGCGGACATTCCGGTAATTTCTATCCCATCTGGAGCGGCTGGGTCTGGAGGGTGGGGTGTCTGGATATGGATTTTGATTAGACACAAATGACTGAGCCAGTGACCGAAACGACAGCCACTTAATAAAAGGTACAGTCTATACATCAAAGAGCATCTAGCTGTAAATCATTTGTCCCTGTAACGACGTGCATTCCCGACCCATTACCATGCTCCTAACAGGCCACTCATATTTACTCTCTGGGCCCCAGTATCATTTCAGAATAATGAGCTTTGTCCCTTATCTGATTAACAGGGGCCCTAGGTTCGTTTGTTCTTCTCCCCTCTCCTCCTCTCACTGAAATTAGGAAAGTGGCATATTGGTTTAGCTCCCAAATATTTAGCAAATTTGGTCCATGGTATGACTGGTAAAAGTTACAACACAGAGAGAGCTGTGGTGACTGCTGTTTTATGTTGTGTGTAATTGCTGTGTGTTGCAGCTGGAGTTAGTTCGACCAGGATCTTGTGTGTGTGTGTGTGTGTGTGTGTGTGTTGAGGGGGGAGTGTACTCCACTGGGCAGAAGTAAAAGACCAGGTCCATTCTCTCTCTTATTACTGAAATTGTAATTCAATGATCACCTTAGATCACACGCGTGCCATAAATCAGATAGGCTTGACAGAGGATGAAAAATTGTATTAATAATGTGAAACTTATTATACAGTCCCAAATGCTCCCTTGATAAATGACATTGTTTGGGCCTGACAATGATTGCATTTAAAACATTATTTCTGTTTTCTGCTGGTGTGTGTAAGTGTGTGTGTGTGGATGTGCGCGCGCACTGCTGGACACAGCAGCGATGGTTTTCTGGGTGGGGAAGACAGAGGTGGGGTTCCCGAGCTTCATAAAATATTCAAGATGTTTCCCACCCTTCCCTCTGGAGTCAGTGGGAAGGCGATGGCCGTGGCAGTAAGGGTATAAAGTCTCTGTGTTTGTGTGTTTATGTGTGTGTGGCCAGCACAAGTGAAATGGCTGTTGGCTCATTGCAGCACAAACACCCAAACTCCCAAACCACAGAAATCTTCAAGTCATAAAGCGGCGTACTTGCATTATTATTACAACGTATCCTAGTCTGATATTAGCGAGTGTGAAGGAACTGCGCTGGGCCAGTCATTTATGAACAAGTCTAATATAGCTTTCTTCTTTTCTTTTTGAAGAAGAGTTTATTTTTCTTCATAACTCAATTCATACAAGAATGCTAATATTAAAAAAAGCAAGCCTATAGCTGGTTTAAGTCAATGGAGACATGAAACTCAGCCTGAGAGTCAATGCGAATACCGTGTCTGCACTCTTCCTTTCTATGTGGTGTCATATCAGAAAAAGCTAGCAGGCAGGATTTCAGTACGAGTCCAGTCTGCACTCACTAACACTGAACTGCACCGGATGGGGCACAAAGCAGCAGAGAGAAAGGCTCTGGCACAGGTCCTATGTCTTTTCACAAGGGCAAACCCTTTATGTTGTAGCACAGTATTTTGCTAATGCTTTCTTGTTTTCAACAGCTACCTGTGTGGATAAAGTGTCCTTGCTTAGTGCATGAGCTGTCATGACAGATTCAGTGTCTGTGGCAAAGACTGAGGCAGCAGCCTCAACCTGCTTGCCAGTGCCGCTGGCATGGCACATCAAAACTGACAAGAGTAGAATGTTAAATTATCATACACCGATTCTGTTTTCAAGTAATGATCAGGGGATGTTTCTTCAGGACTTCAGCAGATCCAATACTTACAGCCAATACTCGTCACACTAGCCAAAATTTGTGGATCAGACATAGGAAAAAAACAAAAAGTTTCAATCTGATAAAAACTATTGATAAACTTGTTAGCAAAACCACTATGGTACACATACCCCCAGGAAAAAGCAACTGGCAAAATGTAAATGCAAATTTGTACAGCAACAAGCAAAAATAAGAAAAGTGTGTTGGAGCCACAAAAGCGATTGCATTATATGTAGAAAGGATCTCCAGATGACCTCAACGATTGGACAGACTATTTTTAACAGCCAAAAAAATCAGCAGTGTTGGCCTATATGAAACAAAAGAGCAGCTTTAAGTTGCTCTATGGGCTCATACAATGATCTGATCCCAATCACAATTTAAACACACAGATGAAAGTCACTTCAGTAATTTGATTGGTAGTTGAACAGTACAGTCTTCTTCTACTTATATCAGCTCAACAAAATCTGGTATCAGTGCAGCTGTGGGTTCAAGGAAAGTCTAATTAAGTTCCTAGACAGTTAGAGTCAGATCCCTGCACAGGGACATGGAGACCCAGACTGGTCTCTCCCTGTAGACTTGGTTTTCCTGGGCCGGTCCTGTCCATGTCCTCCACTCTACTCCACTCTCCTTCTACGCCTCCTCCTCCTCATCCCTGCAAATGACCATGATGAGAGGCCATTCATCTCACTCCTTCGGCCACCACAATGAAATAAATCAAGAATTTTCCCCCCAAATATAACAATATTTGTATTTGGGGTGGGGCAGACGTAATTGATGACTGCAGCCGTGCTAATTAAAAACGGCGGAGGTTTCATTAATCTTGGTCATTGGGTGGGTGGGTGGGTGGGGTGATAGTACGGTAGCTGCTACAGTGTTGGCCGGACAGGAGGACAGGGCCGCCTCCATCGTCCTCATTGCTCAGGTGATTTGGGCTATTGTCGAGCATATTAGCACGATGAGGTTAATGTGAAATGGCCATTAATAATCACAACAAAAGTCTTCACAAACTGTCTCTCTGTCTCTGGCCCTCTACCAAAATGCAGCTTCAGGAAGTAAACAAGACAATACGATGAACAATCACATGTGTGTACTGCCATGTCCTGGCTGGAGAAGTTAATTGCTTTTCTGACTTGCTTTGTAGCAACTGCTGTTTTTCTTTTCTCTATGTCCTCACATATGCACCCAGATGTAAGTTGCTTTGGAGAATTAATCACCAGTCACAGCTTTTGCTCCTTTGCCTGTGTTTGTGTAGTCAAAACTATCAGGCTACAGAGGACCGGAGTGTCACGGACTCTTCTGCGGAAGACAAAATGTGAGCAACAAGGTTTCACATGCGTGGGATTGTTAACCACTTACAATGGCAAATTCATGATTCTCACGATCTGTTTTTGAGTGTTTTATTGAGTTTCTTTGCTAAATGTGATGTGCAGATTGACCCTGAAGGCATCAATAGCACAAGCACATACTTTAACGTCATTTAGCTTAGTATAGCTTATGTATATTATGATTGCTTTTACTGTAATATTTTATATTATCAGTGCATTTCCTTACAAAACACACTGCACCTTGGAAGTTGTTTAGTTTGATTTGAATAAACAGGCAGACAAATTATAAATTACAAAATCTAGAGATTATCATTCTGCATGTGGTCAATAAGCATGTCCTTCTCTAACAACAGAAGTGCAACAGGACAAGATAAGGGAAAGTTTGCTAATCAACGAAAAAAAAAAACACAAAAATACTCAACAGCATCACAAGTGAGAATCTACTTGACAGCAAAAACAGGAACAGGCCATGAAGTTGATAAAACAGAATCATATTGTTACTGTGGTGCCATTACAGCGCGGACAATTTACTAAGTAGCACCTATGAACGGTGCAGATGGATATCATCATCACTCCGTAATGGCTTCTACATGTTAATTCACAACTTTGGGCTTCTCTGCAACAGAATAATGGCTAGCCTGCATCTGGTAGAGGCAGTGTGTAGGGCAGCATATGAAGCACAGAGAGAAACGAAGAGAGAGAAAGAGAAAGAGAGAGAGAGAGAGAGAGAGAGAGAGAGAGAGAGAGAGAGAGAGATGGGTGGGTGGGTGCGGTGGAAGCTGTAGCATATGGTGCCACAGTGCCATAAACAAGCTTTATGAAAAGACTGGGGACGTTTATTTAATCATGGAATACCTGAGGAATCGCAATGAGACACACACATTGCCCCATTATTGTTAGCCCATAAATTTAACTGCTTTACCAGAACGACGAAGAACCTGATACAGCTACCAAAGACAACACAGGGAAGCAGGTGTTTTTATGTATGTGTTTGTGAAGTGCACTGTGTCGTATTTACGGTAAAGTGTGTGTGTGTGTGTGTGTGTGTGTGTGTGTGTGTGTGTGGTGTAACAGATGAACAGCCATAACTGCTACACAGAGTACAAAACAATACACTCAGAAAAGTATCTGGCGGGGAAAGCAGAGACACAGATATGTCCTCAGTTTCTGTTGAGTCTACTGTATTACTCCCTTCCTCTAACTTCTAGCAGTTTCTTTGCAGGAATAAACATTCATATTTCCACCTGTCATTGAGCTCATTTTCTCCAAAGTGGACCTTTGCATCCTATGAAAAGAATTAAAACATTCATTATTGTTTTGACCTCCCAGATCAAACAAAAAGCATAGCAGAAAATAACAAGGTAGGTCTAAAAGCCCCCTGAGGAAATGCATTTCTCATTTGTACTGAGTTGAAACAGCAGTGGACATCCAAACAGAGCTCTGCATTGCACTTGCATCATGTCAAACTCATGCTCACACTCACACACTGTGCTTGCACACAGACACGGACATGTGTAGACATATGCACAAATATCACCATGTTTGCCACACATACGCAACATAGGACTGCGTAACACACAAATACACATACATGTACTTGAAAGTTAAAAATACAGAACAAAAAACTGGTCTTGCACACACAAAAACAATTGGACTGCATGCACACGTGTGCATGCGTACGTGTATACACACACACACATGCACACACACAGCTCTGGGTCAGGGGGACAGCGGTAGCTCAGAGCCAGCTGTGACCTGCCGGTCCAGGTGCTCAGGAAAACCGCTGTTAACGGCCACGATTGATGATCTAATCAAACTGTCACCACAGCGATCCGCTGCAGGGGGAGGGGACGTTGAGATGGCGTAGGGGTGTGCGTGTGTTGGGGGAGTAAGTGGGAGTGGGGTGAGAGCAGGTGGGGGGAATATCCAGGAGGCCTTGTGCATGCTTACCGTTAGCCCAAATTGAGAGTGACAGTCTCAATAGTGAAAAGGCCTCTTTTTTCCCTCTCTAAGTAATGGAGGAAACAACTCCAGCAGTCTTCCGGAGGATGTCGCATAATCAAGGAACCCCCCCCACCAACCCCCGGCCTTCTGTAACGTCTCGGCACAAGCAGTGTCGGGGGTGGCTGCAGACTTTGGACATGGGGAGATGATGTGGTACAGTGCTGAACTAACAGCTATACAGAGCTGTGCTACAACTGACGACTGGCCTCAGAGTCACAGGGTTTAATATCTACACTACACTGTACCTGAGGAGATGACTGTGTCAGAAGTGACACCTACAATCACTATAGGCAATGTTTTACATTGTCCAAATGTATTTCCAGTGAATTATACCGCAGTGGGCAGAGACTGTTCTTCATTTTGCTGGAGACTCCTTGGAGGCCCCTAAAGGACCCCTACAGCCCGCTCAAGACTGTCTGCCGCACCAGCCCAGACCCTGCTTTGGGAATTACTGTCCTAAACTATGATGGATAAACCTTATATGATGTCCAACACATGAAGCTGCACACACACAGCCCATGCAGGCACATGAGATACCAGAACATACAGATGTGCTTGCTGTACATCACATGTATAACTTTTCATTTACAAATAATAGTTGGAGGGAGTGGTTTGTACCAGAAAGATTGGAGTACCATAGGGTTTCCTTGAGGGGACACTAGGGGGGGCTCCATAAAATAAGGAATAGCATTAATTTCACTACCATGTATTTTACCAAAAATTATCCCAAATTAGAACAGATGAGTGTATGAGTTTCTCTCTAGCGTCTCATGTATAACAAACTTTGGAGGAGATTTAAATATTTTATTATTACTCTTAAAGACATTACATCTGATCTGATGTAATGTGTAAACCGCTGAAAATCTCCTCTAGTATTTACTTCATGAAACATTAACACAATCTCGTAATGCAGAAAATATGAATGTTTAGTAGAGCTTTCTTAATAAAAAAGTGAGTCATGTCATAATTTCGACATGTATTCAATTTCAGTGAAGATGTTTTGTCTAGAAAATAAATATTTTAATGATAATCTTATGTGATCTCAGGTGAGTGAGTGAGAGAGTTTCACATTGTATATCCATGAAATAAAAAATAGATGGTGTCAAAGTGTATATTTATAGATACTTGTGCTATTAGTTTCAGAAGACAGTCCTTAAAGAAACAAATGATACCGTACGGAAAATACTTCTCAATCTCTCTTGAGTTCTACAGCATATTAGCAATGCAGCGTAGCCACATGGGAAAATATGATAATACTTCCACATAAAATAAAATGAATTAAGCTGTTCTATATTTAGCTGAAAAGAGAAAAGTTCAGGAAGTGTTGTCCAACTTAATAGTGGCCTTGTTGATCGCTGCCTGTTCTGTGTGTGTGTTAATCACCTTCCCCAGGATATATCCACGACTGCCGCTTGCCCGTCCAGCTCGCATTAATTTAATCGCTGCTCAGCTAATTCATTGATTAATTGGCTCATTAGTGATGCCTGGCAACATCCATTTCTGCCATGACGGTCTGATGTTTCAATAGAAAAGAAAAACAGGCTGGCAACAGCCCAGTTTTTCCACAGTCCCACTGTGCATAATGTCCAACCACTGTCAACAGTTAGCCACACAATTGTGTCACTGTATAACAGCCTGGTTTTGTGCCACAGGATGTGAAATGAATGTGAAGGTGAACCGTGCACATTCTCATTCTTGTCTTGTTGAGTAATGTCACTTGGGTTTCAACAGTGGGTGACATCATTCTCAGGGAAAGAAAAACTTCAAAAGCTGGAGGGACTGTTGGAGCTGCACTACGGAGATGAGGTAGACGCTGTTATGAGAAGACAAACTACTGCTGCCGATTTATTCCACAAGTCAAGGTCATGTTGCTCTGACATGACGAGTGGCTTCCAACGCTGGGACGAGCTGTCGACTGCTAACTAACATTATTATTAGTAATAGGAGCCGATAGGTCCCTGCTGCACCCTGCATCAACGGGCTGGAGGTTAGAGTGAAGAACAACAACACGCAGCCTCCATTGGAGCGCTGATGTGACATCACTGACCAAAAGACACAGCCATAAAGAGGCGTACATGTGACCTCTGACTTCTCATCTCCAGGACACAGGCTCAGATTTATAATTGGCATTTGCCACAGTTGCTGCTGCCAGGCCATAGTAGCACTGTGCTTTAACTAATGATGAGTAAGACCACAGGGGTGGACATTTAAGCATTAAAGTGTGTCAGCTTTTCAGAGAACCAACAAGCTTCCCTCACAGCCCCCTACCCACAAACACACACACTCCCACAATTCTGCACCATATGCCCATGACAAGTGCATAAAAATCGTTCCCAAGCGATAGCACAGGCCAACCCATAAAAACTTAATGCACCTAATTTTCCAGTAATCAAACTTTTATAGACTGCAATGGCTTTTAAACTAACAAATTTTAATTATCGCTTAATTTTAACAGCAATATTAACGCGATCTCTCATTCTGCGAGTGTTCATTCCCCATGAAATATTGAGTAGGGTAAACAGTGAGGCGCTGTCCGCTGGCTCCTGCTCAAACAAGCAGCCAGCAAACACAAAGGTGAGCTTGGGGTCGCTGGGGCCTTGCCAGCGCCACACCTCGACTGTGTGAGCTGCACAGACCTCTGGGAAAGGGGTCTTCGTGAGTGCAAGCACACAAAATCGGACCGCTAATGTTGCACTGTGATCACTACATGGCACTGATCAATGGTGTTTGCTGGTCAGCGGTTACAGTGAACAGACCCTGGTTTAGTCCATGTTGTTGCAGCAGGTTTGTTATTGTACTTATTCAAGCTTGCTTGTAATACGGACAAGAAAATCTGGTTTTCTTTCTCTTTCTCAAGGATATAAGGATGTGTGAACGTATCCTTGAATACTTTCAACTGAATATTTTCATGCAACCTTTTCTGTGCTTCACTGTGCTGCTAATCACATCCCTGCTTACAGTACCAGCAGCACGGGATGTTACTGACTGCTGCCCTTGGGTGGCTGAAAACTAGGCCTTACCACCCAACACCAAGCCAGAGAGACAAAGTGCTGACACAGGCAGATAAGGGAAGGAAGAAAGAGAAAGATTAAAGAGCAGATTCATTATCAATAATTAAGGGAAAGGATTTATTCTAATGAATTAGGGGTTGTCTTTATCTACTCTTTATCTCCCTATCACACTGCTAACTCTCTCTGTCTCTCTCTCTCTCTCACACACACACACACACTGGCTCGTGGTTTTTGTGTGACTTGACCCCTGCCTGCTCCGTGTGGTCCATATTGCCACCATGCTGGCTCCAAGCAGGGCTCTTCCGCCCCTGCTCCACCCGTCAAGCCTGGACAGTCCCAGCCCTCGGTGCAGGGGCAATATGGCCGCGCTGCACGGCATGCTGGGACGCGGCAGCAAGCCCAGAGCCCGGCACTGCAAAACCAGATGCCCGCTCAGCCGTGCTCGGCCCCTGGCACAGCGACATGACCGACTGCAGCAATGTATATATGGTATATCAATTCTGCCATGCGGCCATGCAGAAATAAATGTGATGCACAATGTAAACCTGGATTTGACTGGAATATTGCTTTACTGAGGTTTTTTTTGGTTTGTTTTTTTTTTTTATTAAACATATTATTTCTGATTTGATATGTATGTATTTACTGCAGAATTTTCCTGCCATGTCAAATCTCCTGGAGAAAACCTGGAGAAAACAATGACTAAATGTGAAACTGAACCAATACAATGAATGGTATTTGTATATGAACAATAAATAAAGATACAATTCATTTACATGAACTTTGCATATTTATTATTGGCACCTTTAATCCAATATGAGAATCTTCTTTCAAAAACTGGTCATCCTTTACAATCCTCTTGCTGCAGTCAAGTAATAACGGATGCTCTGAATATCCCTGTCTTCATTTTGTGAGTCATCACACCTGCGCTGCATGCATCATGATAGCTATTTCTGGATCTGTGTTCATGCCTTTTCACCTGCTTTTTTATTTTTTCTTTCTGAGGGATTTTAGCACCCGCTTACTTGGCTCAGACATACAGTAATGCTGTAGAACAACCAGAAACTGCACTGCGAAACTGTGAGCAGATTTTAGCAATTAAACATCTTTGAAACACTGAAAACATTCTCTCCAGCTGCTTGTATCATGCTTCTTCTCCCCCTACTTAAACAAATACATCTTTCTTCTGGGTTGTCAGCACTCCTGTTTCAAGAGCGATGAGTGTATTAGCACAAGGAGTTTATTATTACAAGCATGAAAATGGCAGCCGTTTTAACAATTACCTATGAAAACAGGTATGGAGACAGGTCAGTTGTCTTTTGGCGCCCTGTTTTTAAAGAACTAATTACGAGCAATTGAGGCAAGGTCGCTGCTGTCAATCACACTCTCAAGCCACTCCCTTGTTACTGAAGTTGGTTTAGGTGCCTGCAGACTCACTGTAATTTCACTGTGTTGAAATAAAAATCTAACTACGTGGTAAAATACATTATGTTTTGATAAAGATAAGAGGAGAATACATTTTACAATGACACTGACACACATATGCAAAGCTTTCCTAAATGTAATTTCAAACAAATCAGTATTTGCCATGTAATAAAGCATTTTGGGTTGTGATTCAAAATAAGTGACAGACAATTTACTGTTCCTCAGGGACAGTCTTTCCTTGCTGTAGATAATACCACACACATTCAAAACTGATGGCGATATCCTTTTTTTGTTTTTTGCAATTAACACTTGTATTGTACTGTATTGTTCTCCTGGGGAAGAGGGAAATGTGGAACACTTGATCAAAATCAATAAAATCAAACTAGTGGGAATACATGTACAGATTCTGCAGACTGTAACTAACCATTTTCCCACCAGGCTGACTCAGACTGTGCATCCATTAACTAAAAAAGGTAGATTATATATTCAGATGAAAATGCATTGAGGAAAGGGGATAGTTCAACTCAGAATGACATTACAAGTGGCTGATAACAAAAGTGACAACTTCTTATTATAATTCTGAGCTGTAATGCAAGATATTGCAATAAAAACCTTTAGGATATTACTCAAAGCCATTACAAGCACACACCACACAGCCAGGTTTGTGCGAGCCTGAGAGGACATCTGCCCTCATAAGTGTACATATGTGAGAAAGCACACACATGCAGGCAGACAAAAGGACAAAAAGCCCTCATCTCCGCTCAGTGCCTGCAGTGAGGAGTGGTGGTGTGACTGAGACGAAGACCCAGTTGTGTCACTTTATAACAGTTCATCTCTCTCTCTCTCTCGCTCTCTCACAAAACCTGTCAGATAGTTGGACTCTGTCATGGCACCCATCCTTCCTTCTGTTCCCCTTCCTCTTTTTCCACTATGAAATTATACCGATATGAATATGAGGCTAATATTAGCCTTTTATTTAAAGTCAGGTCTGACTATTTTTTCCATCACTGCCCACAACACTCTAGTGGGAACTGATTGTGGTAAGACATTGTGATAAGACATTGTGATTGGATTGCATAAAGGTATGGAAAATACATTTAATGTGTAAATAAATTGGATGTTTTTTTTCATGGTCTTCCTGTGTTTGTGGGGCTTTTGCTCAGCACTAAAATACATGCATGGTAAGATGAACGTAAACGCCGCCTGACAAGAAAATTTGCATGTTTGAATTGAAATGAACTTGCTTTATTTGTTTCAGTGTGTATAGGCCGGCTAGCTGAAATATTTGTGTACCGCCATGTGTTCGGCCAACAAAACTGATGCCTTTTGCTTTACTTTCAAATACATTATGTGTTCTCCTAGGGATTAGCCTCTGGGTGTTGGGCTAAGGCTGCTCACTGCCCTTTACTACTTAGAAAGGTCAAACGGGGACAGATTTCCCCATGTGAATTAACACATTTTATTTAAACTGACCAAAATAGAATCTTGATACCAAAAATCATTAACACTATCAGACTTTAAAATCATAAGCCTGTGGGACTCACCGATGTCCACCCAAAATAACTTGGTGTTTGAGGCCCCAGACGGATTTGGCAAAGAGAAGCCTGGCGTTACCTGCAGCTAGTCAGGTCTCTTCCTCCTCATGCTTCTCCTCCTCTCTTCCTTTGACTAACAGAACTCCCCAGTGTTCTAAAAATATCAGGTGAACGGGGCCGTAGAGATGGTGATGAAACTGCCTCTCTGACACTGTCCCACTGCAATCCATCTCTCCACCGCCTGCCAGCCAGCATATGTTTGCAATTGGCTCCCCCCAACAACCCCCATTGCCTCTCAACCCATCCCCTCCCTCACTGGTCCCCAGTTGCCGGTTCAGACTCCCCCACTCCCCCACCGACACACAAACACACACATGTAGAGACACACACTTAGAGAAAGACACACACACAAGTTTCCCCATCCTTTCCCTCTCCCTGTCTCTCTTCCTCCCTCAGCTCCCGTCCTAGTCTCCAGGTCTGGGCTTTCAAAACCAGTGTAGTTATCAATCTTTGAGCCAGTGCTGTCATGTTGGACCAAAACCACTTACACACACACACACACACACACACACACACTTCCTAGCTTTTCTTCATTTCTTTGCTCCTTTCATTCTTTCTTCCTTCTCTTCTCTCTGCCTCTCTTTGTCATCCAACTTCTCTCTTTCTCTCTATTTCTCCTCCGTCTCCTCTGTCCTCTGCCTCCTCCCTTACACTTGCCCAAATTTGTTCCACTTAATAAGCCCTCCCCAATGACCTTGTGCTAATTAAGCTGCACTGTGTTGGAAATATGATGGTTAATTAATGATGAGATAAATTCTGTCTGCAGGACTGTCAGAAAAATGATGACACCGTGTTTTACAGGTTTAAATAGAACAAACCTTGTGGCTGTCCTCCCTCTGAGTGTGCATGCAAGCGAGTGTGTGAGCATGTGTGTGTACGGTATGTGTTTAAGTGTGCATAAATGAGTGCAACAGAAACGAAACAAGAAATGAAAAAAATGATCTTCTTCTGATGACAGGAATGAGAGTATGTTTGTGTGCATGAACAGAACTATTCAAGTTTACATGAGTGTTTGGCATGATGCTGTGTAGCATAATGTTTTCTAACTGAACAGAGTAACTGGAGTTGTACTGACCAAAACCACATACAGAGCTTAACACTGTCAGGTAAAGCACGGCCCTGTCCTGCATGACCTTGACAGTGTTACCACCTCATGTTTCTAAAAGTAATGAGCACAAAAGGTCTTTGGGAAACAGTATAAGATGGAAATTCTTTACCGGCTGGTGGATTCAGTCCAGAAGAGATATGCTACATGTCTAAGCAGTTCCAACTGAAATCGGTAAAACACAACTTCTCAGATGAGCTTCCTTCCCAAATTAGCAAAGACACACTTGTATGCCAGACATTAATCCGCCGGCTGAACGGCTGACAGTGAAAGCACAAATGGCTGGGTTGATCATGGTCAGCGACTGCCTCCTCTCACAGATGCCATGTAGCCTGTTCTTTATGTGGAAGTTATTCAGTTTTAGTTTATATTAAGTTATTCAAACTTGGAATTCATGAAGTTTTATATTGTAATCAGACGAAATACATCACGAAATAAAAGTCTGAGACATGTGCAAGTGTACAAGTGGATTTGAGGCAAGGAAGCACATATGGTGAGTACAAAGCACAGGTCGGCTAGCAAAGGATGAGTGGCGCAGTGCAGGCTAACAGCAGTCTTTAGCGGCCCGCTGAAGGCACGCCGTTAATTATGCAAACATGAGGATTTAATGAAGAAGAATAAAAGTTTAATTGATTTCATGCAGCAGAGGTTTGTGGATCTGAATTATTGTTTGAGCAGCAGGTAAAAGGACAGCCCATATGTGTGGTTGTAGGTATTGCAGGTGAAAAGACATTGGGCCGTCTATTAAAACTTTATTTTGTAAGCAGTTCAGTAAAGTCTTTCACATAAATCAAAGGGTTACTACTATGCACGTTTGCAAATGAGATGCCACCACAGCTGTCCAAGTGGACATGTGCCGATTTGACAGTGGTAGCATAGATGTCGGACTGAGAGGTCACTGGTTCAAGTCCCTGCGCAGTCTGTGGCTTCACTGGGTAGGTCACACATGCGAAAGATGTGGATGAAACAGAAACTTAAAGCAGTTGAGAAGATGGGGATTTGTTTCCATCTAATCCAGATGAACAGCTGACAGTAAGAATTTATTTGATAATGTCTGAGAGATGGAGAGGCATCTGGTTGGCTGCTTACTTCAATATCTGAAGCCACTTGTCATATCTAATACCACACGTTGTCAAAAGTATCAATTTGGTTGCGTAGTAATGAAAAAGCGGGTCTGTTTCTATTTTAGCAGCTCGCTTGACAGATTGAGAGGTGTTTAACGTCTCGTTTTGGCTTGTCAGTGCAGGGAGGGGTTGGGGGCTTCACAACTTCATCTCCTCATCTTTCTTTTTCTCACGCGTATACAACGCACACACACTGACAGCAGGGCTCTGCTTCTGATAGACAGGGCCAAGCGGGAGACATTACGCATACACAGAAAACACACACTCCCATACACAGACAAAAACTGTAAAAGAAACATCATTCATCCTTAATTCAAGAGGGAGAGCAGAAAGTAAGATGAGGGAGGCAGCCAGATAAAGTTTGACAGAAAAAAGGGATGTGAGTAAGAGACAGAGACAGATGGAATGAGTGAAAGCCATTTAACTCATTAGGGAAAGGGAGGATCTCAGGTTATATTTAACTTGAAATTTATGTGTAATTAGTGGGGACTTTTTGCTTAAAAGCTTAGAGGCCTCCATAGGGGTTGCAGGAGTCATCTTCCAAAACCTAGAACTAATTGCCTGCTGTATCTCTCAATTTAGCCTTTTTAAAACAAGTAAAAATACTCGACAGTCAGGACACAGAATAGAGAGACATGACTGAAATGTGCTACTGAATGCAGGTGGAAGCGTTAAACGTACCTCTCTTTACGCTGTCCAATTCCATGTTTTCCCAGCAGGTGTGTGCTGAGGTGTTTCTTCATCACAAAGGCCCATCTACAAAACACACACACAACATAGGTTAATCAAAGCTACAATACGATATGGAAATCTGTGCTTGAGCTTATCTGACCAGTACGAGCTCATATCATCACACTGTCTGTTGTTTATTTCAGGCAAATGTGAACCATGAATGCGTCACTACAGTTCATGTGTACCAGAAAAAATCTTTCTAGGATTATAACAGAAGAGGGATGATAATAAGATGTGAAAACAATGGAAGTCTATCTGTCCAATTGTGTGTACTGAAATGAACTAGAATTCTTGAAGCAAGATTGGTGGACATAAGCACATTTTCTATTTGTCACTGTTTCCAACATTAAGCTGTAAAAGAGAAAGATGCTGCGTCTTTGTTTTGGTTATTCCCCCTCCTTTCACTTTTTTGTGTCACTTTTGGAACATGTCCCTGTGGCAGACACATCCAAACACTAACCCATCCTTCTCTTGCATTCCTAGACACTGGGAAACCCAATGTGGCACGGAGTTTTAAATATAATCTGTCGCAAACAGGTTTTTGCTTGGTACAACTATTGTTCTATTAATAGATGACAGTGTAGCAAAACAGACATAAATTCATATACAAACTTTACACCACAAGAAGAGTATAAAATTTAGGAACATTTGTTTCATAGGCGTCTTTTCAGTCAGACAGGAGAATGAGAACCTATGCAAAGAGCTCCACATGTTGTATATCAGTGTGTCAAACAAATACGTACACACGTGCGAGGAGTCAAACGCACATGTATCTAAAGAACAGACAGTTGCAGGCACACACAGGAATACTAGGGCACCATAACTCGACAGTGACCACAACGTCCTGACTTTGTCGAGGGCCCTGAGTTTACCGTGTCTCCCAAACAGCATATGAAAACATAATGAACGGATGACAGAACTAACTACTCTGACATCCAGGCTGCTTCACCAGTGTTTTCATCCTCTGGCCTTTTCATTTAGCACCCATCACTTCCCATTATTGTGCGAATGAGAGACAATGACCACATCTGAGAGCTGAGGATGGAGTTACATGAAAGAGGCCGAGGGAGTTAACTGACAGTCATGTGGTTGGCACCGTCACTGCACGCACTCAGGTTCCTCCTCTGAGTTGCTCCACCCGGGTCTTCTTTTCTGGAGATTTATTTTTTTTTTTTTAAATCTCCCAATTAGCTCATTATTCTGTTTTCTCTCTGGCCAAAGCTTGTTTGCGCCTTTCTGAGGCTTTCCTTCTAACTTTAGGAGTCAGTCTTTCATGAAGCATAATTATTTCACCATTTATGACGCTGTGTCAGCAGACTGGATGCATACACGCACACACACACACACACACACACACACACACACACGCACGTCTGTGTCCTCCATTCCATCGTGGCCTCCAGAGTCCTGTCCATCATGGAGGCCCCTGAGGCTGCCGCTAACTAAGACCACCATATAAATATTCAAACATGTTCCACAGTTTTGCCTCGCGATCATCACTCTACATTTTCTCAATCCTCTCTAATTCAATCCATCCAGCCGTCCAGAATGTTGCCTTGGAGTTAAACTGGAAGTGAGCGTATGACTAAATCTTGTATACTCCAATCAGGGAGAATGGCAAGATCAAAATGCTGAGCTTCTCTTGCCCACTGGAAGTGCCTCTGACTGACGGCATCATCTATAAATAAACAAACAGCATAATTAAGATATTTTTGAGAGGGTGGGGGTAAAAGAATTAATCAATATATGTGAGAGAAAAGCACGGCTTTCGAACACTTCACGCATGCTTGTTTAAGCCGTCGTGTTTAGACGTGAGAAAAAAAAGAGCTTGCAAACATTTCTGTTAATTATGTATTACAGCTGTCCTTCATAAACCTAATTACAGAGTGCTGAAAGGCAACAGGGGCAATTTGCATATGCGCATGAAAGACAAGACATATGCAAAATATGATTTTAATTAGCATTCTTTGATAGCAAGGGGTACAAATCAAACTGGCATGTTGTGAGATTCTCATCTCGCCCATTTTTTACAGGATTATTCTCAGAGTGGCACGAGTGCGAGATGGGTAATGCCCTGTGGAGGCACCTGGCACACAGGCTGCACACAAACACACACATGCATGTACACACACATGAACACATACACATAAATGGGTGTTAATAGTCCCAGAAATGCACAACCGCAAATAACCATGCACAAATGAAAAAATACAAGAACTCATTATGCACACAAATGGTGATGGCGACACGTTCACAATTAGCTATTCACCATATGATTATCTAATGCAGCCAAACTGCTATTCCTGATAATGATGAGATAAAATACAGGCATGCACAAATTTAGACAGTATATACCAGTATGAACTCAGACGAACGACAATCCTTACTCACAAAAACAGACATCCACAAGTAACCCATCTCTCATGCAGACACACACACACACCAACACACAGAAATATCCCATATCTAAATGTTAAAGGGGCAAATCCATTTGTTTAAGGCAGTGTGTAATCAGCCCCCTGCCCTTGGTGTGTGTGCATCTTCTGCCATCCAGGTCAAGGCCTCAGCTTGTCGTCCTGCTGCCTTGGGCTGCATCATCAGCCTGAACCATCAGCCTTGATGGTTATTGTAACAAAGGGATACTTTAATATGCCATTCATCCATATCAATTCTCTTCCCCCCCATGAATTGAACTAATAAGGCTGTGCCTCTGCCCTCCGGGGAGGCTCATAATATCCATTGCAGATATGGAAAAAAAAAAGAAAAGAAAGACGGAGGCTCTGGTGTTTCACGTTCGACTTTCCCTTCAGACTAATCGGCGCGCCACAGCTCGTTAGGTCCGTGACGTGCCGGAGCTTTACCGATAAGCAGGGGAGACACGGCTCAATTACCCACAGTTACAATCTTTCTCTCTCTCTTCCCTCCTCCAGCCCGATGATGAAGAGATAACATGTCAATATTTGATACAAACAACTTCATTTGCCTAATGGTGTTCCTGGATAGGCCCATCTACAGGTCCGGAAGGGATGGGAGATCTAAGAAAAGGCCTGGAGCAACACTCGGCTTACCATAGCCCACTACCCCTCAAATCATGCACACCCATTCCTGAGAGCTGTGCACGAGGCATGCTGGGAGAGAGCCGGGTCAGACATGACATACTTTGCCAACTTTTCTTGAGTTACTTTCAGCTACTTTCTTCAGGTTTCGACAATCATCTTTGAAAGATAGAAGAGGACCCTTAATTCTGACACCAACCAAGGTTATTACGACAGCCAAATCTTCAACTTCAATACCGTACGAGTAGAAAAAAAGTGGCACGACATACTCTTTTTATACCAAGGCAAAAAGAAAAAAAAAACATCCAGAAGTTCCTGCTGCCTGATGTGCACTGCCACAATGTAAGTACACACAGAACACAGAAAAAGCAATATAAAAAAAATAACCTGAAATTTCTATGTTGTAACTGGTTAAAAGGTAACAGAAAAACAATTAGGAGAAAGCTATCACATGCAGGAACTGCTCAAGCCTCACCAGGTGAATCTGCTGAAACCTGGTGAAGAAGAAGGCTTCCATGAGGGAGAGATGAAAAGGGGGAGGTGGCAATGTGCTCTGAAGTTATGGGACTATGCTTCAGCTCTTTTTGAGGAGAAGCACACACATGCACACGCACACTCTCTCCGGTGGTCCGCTGGGCCCCAAAGAAATGAGCGTGTGCGGACTCATCCAGCCTCCTGTGCCAGTCCTAATGATGGCCTCCACCTGCTGCTTTAATGTCACAGCTGGATCGCCCTCCATCCCTCACTGACTCTGACTACCATCAGCAGCAGGTAGCTCCCCTTTGCACCCTCCTCCCTCCGTCTCCTATGCCATCTTTCACTCCCCTCATCTCTGTTTCCTTCAATCTTGTTTCTCCCTCCACTCATATCAATGTTACCACCTCCCATCCATCTCTCTAGTCACGCTTATTTTTATATTGCCTTTTTGTAAGTCTTACATCTCTTTACCATACTTGTCTTGACCTCTTCTGCCTTATTTCTGTCCACCAACCCTGTCTTAAGTGACCGAAAGAAACAACAGGATTTATGGGAAATGGGGTCTCAATTTAGAACAACTTGCATGAAAAGTGCAATTAGTGTATCAGTCACACGTTCACATTTTTTTTCAAAGGCATCACAACTAAGTGACATAAATCTATTGACATAAAAAAACGTGTCACATACATTAGCACATTTAATATTTAAGGATACAGCATTCGCAGACTATATATATCACTTAAGGTGGAGACACATTGTAATAAAAAGAACATTAAAAATAATTTTTGTATTGTATTCAAAAGAACATTTCACAATGCCACAATTAATTTATTCTTCTGAGTAAACATAATGTGTTTCCTCCATGTTGATTTTTTTATAAACCCATCCTGCAGAAGCGGAAAAACCTGGAGGTAAGTTGACATGTCTAATCTGAGACGCTCTGACAGGCAGGTGAACTGACAGAAGAACAGAAACCAACACTTGGCTGACAGCAACCCTGGAGCGCAGAGACAGCTGCCGACATGTCAGACAGACAGATAAACAGACAGGAACAAGAAGTCGAAAGATAAGACATTTATTGACAGACAGAGCAACTGCTTTGCCTGACAGAGAGAAAGACAGGCAGACGTCAAGAATAAGGACTGAGGAAGGAGGGATTCTGCTGAGTCTACAGGCTGGAGTTTAATGGATGTTCTACAAGTGGGCCTAAAGCAGTAGAGGAATGAACTAAATGTGGTGTCAAATTTGCAGATGTGGAGATAGATGGTGATGGAAGGATGGAGAAAGAAAAGCCACCGGAGAGAAAGAAGGGAAATGAAGGAATATGTAAAATCATGATGGAGTATCTAGATAAGCCGGAGCGATTGTGAAGCGGGGAGAGAGACGGAGGCAAATGCAGTTTGCGCTGCTGTCGCTTCGTTTGACGGAAGCAAGAGGGGACTTCGCATCAATATTGCTTGGGCCTCTAAGAGATCCGCTTATGGAAACATCCCATAATGTAACAGATATTGAGGAGGAAAAAATAAATAAATAAAACATCTGAATTGATTTTGTTTTCTACCCGTGCCAGAGTGAAGCAGGCACTTGCTCTACTCTAACATGATCCTGATCAAAATAAAAGGGAGGCCAAACGTTTCTCTGACAACTGATCAACGTCAAGTCCCTCAGTGAAACAGACACCTCTCACTTATGATGCCGCCACTTGTGCCTGTGTGTACGTGTGTGTGTGTGTGTGTGTCCTCTAGTCTTAGAGGAGGTACATAAAAAGCTCACTTTGCCTCTCCAATGGGGTTTTTGGATCATCTGCTGAGGCAGGTGATGGAGCTTGACGGATTGATTGAGGCGAAGTTCTCATCGACAGTGGCAGCGCCCCATAGAGCTCCCAGCTCCAGTGCACACTGTTCCATTAAAGGATCATTTAGAGGGAGAGTAAGTTCCACCTGCACTTATGCAGAGCACATCCTAATGTGAGATGAAACAGACATTTTCAAGCTACAGGAATGGGAGGGAGGAAGGGGAAAAAATTACAATAATAAAAACTAAAAATTCAGTCCCTTCCCAACAGCGCATTTCCATCTTCAAGAGAACAGCGATTGATGAAGTAATCTATTATTGATATCATCATCGTTATGCGCCGATGGCAGTTCGAGTGTTACGGAGCCCCCAGCTCTGAGCGTCATTGCACTGTTTGCAGATTGTGCTACTCAGCATCATTATATTTTCTAATTAACCGCTTTAATTTGGGATTTAAATCCTAAGTGAAGGGGAGAAACTTGAAAATGCTGAACAAGAAGGAATAATACTGTATCTGGTGTAAAGATGAAAGGAGAAGTGTATAAAGAACAAGGTACAGACAGTTAAACCTGTGGCTATAGCACTTCAAAATGGACTTGCATAAGGTGGCACATTGTGTGGAATCAGCAAAAAGACAATTAAATTTTATGGATCTAGAAAAAAAAAAGACAAAACACGATCCACCACGAAGACAGGACATGTCCTGAAACATTTTAAATGAAGTACATATAACATGCTAAAACACTCCTACGTTATGAAGACGTGAGAACGTCTCATTTTATACAACAAAACAAAATGAATCAAAAATGCTGGTTGTTAAAGGCAGTTAGCTTCTCTTGCTAAAGCATCTCTTTCTTCTTCCTTCCCTTCCTCTCTGCAGTGCAGTTAAAGATATGAAAAATATATGTGCTTTCTTTCCCCTTCTCCGTTCCTCCGCACCGTGTTAAATCATTAAAGAGAAGTCCTGCTCATTATCTCTCTAAACAAAACTTCTCTTAAACCAAATAAATCAACCGTTGCGCGGCGCAGCTAACAGCCGTGAAGGGATAAATTACAAAGCGCCTCACTGGCAGCGCTGGTATTTTAAAAAGCTTGCTGCACAATTTCTATGATGTGCAGTAATTTGTAATGCAGGTTTCCTTATGTTTATAAGGTCTCCTCAGGTGTGTGTGGTGTGTGCTGGGGGAAGAGGTGAAGGATGGCGAGTGAAAAATGAAAAAAATAGTCTATTTGTGTTCTTTGTGCTCTCAGTATTATTAAGCTTGTTTGGCACTAAATCTAGCTCTAAGCAAAATGATTATACATCCCTGAATTTAGTTTCATAAAGTTGATAACATTACAAAGACAACAAAACATGACCATTGCCAACAGGGCTTGACTGCTGAACATTTGAAAGCCCATATTGAAACTGCGTTTGGACTGAAGGTCAGAAGTGCAGCTTAACATGTTAATGACGCTTTTGTGGTGATGAGAAAATAGCATTAAAATTCATCATTTATAGTTTAACAGTTCCTGTCAGAATAGAACTTGGCAGCTAGAAAGAGCTCTCAGACCATCACAGGATGCAGCTAAAGGACATACTAATATAATTCATTCAGAATGCTACTGAAAGAAAAAGGTGTTTGCTTTCATTTCAAAGACTTACACACTGATACTCACGCCGTTACATAAAATCCTTCCTCGCAAGAATAAAAACTGACTGTCTGTGGTGAGAGGGGTTGTTACATTATATCTGAGGTAGAAAACACTGCTGATGTTAGCATTATATTCAGACTCATATATTGGTTTAACCATAATCAGTTTTTTTTCCAGCTGACCAATGCCATTAAGGCTGGTGTCATTATAACAGGAAAACACACCAGCAGGACCTCCTGCTAAAGAGTCTAATTGAGGGGAAAGACACCAACTACCCCTCTCACCTCTGTCCCCACCTCTGCACCCTCTCTGCCCCTTCAGGGACCAGGAGCTGTGATGAGTACCCCCCTCTCCCCCTCGACCTCTCTCTGGCCCCCAGTGGGCAGATTAAACTGTGGATAACTGTGCTCCACTTGGGTTCGTTTACAACAGCAAGCCTCCCCTATTCCTCATGGGGATAAAAACCAACAGTTTCCCTGATACCCCCACCACCACCCACCAAAGAAAATAAAAGGGGGGGGGGGGGGGGGCAAACATGATTTATTCAGTCTGTTTACTGTACACTCTATCTGCCTGTCCTCTGAGAACAAATTAAATGTATGAAAAAGAGTGAAGAAAGTGAGGAAGAAAGAATGAATGAAGAAAAGAAAGCAAAGAGAGCTATCAAAATAAATAATTAAATCCCAGAAATAAAAATAAATACACAAAAATCTAGAGGCGTGGAATGTGTTGTTAGTGTTTAATTCGACCAGGATGTCTGTAATAACAGGCTATGTTCCAAAAACACACATACACAGACTACAATGTCTGCAAAGATGCATCTTGCATCCAAACATCTTTTCAAAGTGATAACTTGTAAAATCAAACATGTGTCCAAAACCTAAAACTATAGCTCTTCAAAATAAGGTAGAAAAAGTAGGTTTCAGTAAATCAAAGAACAGCAGGTCACTGTGTTCAAACCAAAGATGCTGAGAACGAGGAGCGAGAGGTGAAGAGAGGGAGAGAGAAAATTGAAATGAAACAAACAAAGAAGACAGCCTCTAATTTCGACCGTTGTTGTTTTGGTGAGTGGTCTCGCACATTAAAAAGAACTGAAGCAACATGACAAGCGAGAGTTGTGTTTCTCTCACTATAGTTTTGCTAAAGCAGATAATCCATAAAACATAAGGCCTCTGTATTGACGTTTTTCCTCAGCCAGCTGAGTGAAGGGCATAGCTGGGATGTCAGGCCTGTCTGTCGGCCAGCTACCACTCTCATTATCCCCGCGCCTCTGTGAAGGGCAGCTAAGGTCACACTCCGGAGGAGCAAAATATACCGCTATGGTGCTAATCTAAGATTCAGTGATTCTATCAAAGAATTACTTATTAGGCTCAAAGAACCATAACTGCTGATGGAGAGGAGAGATTGTACAAAGCGGAAGCTCACACTATCTGGGTCTGCAAAGTTGAACTGCAAATGTGACATCTGTCACTGTATAGGTACCTTCTCAGTAAGTTATGGGTAAGTGAGGTGTCAGCTGTCCGAAACCAAATACAACAACAGACTTTTAGATTGAGTGAGAGTACGGCTTAGGAATTTATACAATGCACCGTTCAAGCAGTACTATAGATGCTGTTGCCTCCTACTCAAAGCTAACGCACTTCTACACCTCACAGAAAGTATGCATACACACACACACACAAAGAATGTCTTTGTTTGGCTATTGCTGCCATTGTCTTGACACCCACCATCTGCTGCCCCAGCAACAGAAGAGTGAGAAGAGTTTCTCTCTGCAAACTCGCCCTCCACCCTACAACTCGTCCTCCACCCTACACACCCCCACAACCACCACTACCACCAAGCGCACCCCTCCCATCTACAACCCCCCCTCCAAAACAAGAAAAAAACACAAGGTTTCACTCAAGCCAGCGTCGGCCTCCATCCCACTGCTGATGCTCTCTGATGCTCCACAGGTTGAATCACCGCTCAATAAACAGCCAATTTCTACCTTTTGTAATGCCTTGTTTAAGTCCTCGCTGAAACATATAAAGTGGTAAACAAACACAAAAGATTTACAGTAAGAGCCAGCCAAACATTCCCATTTTTTTTTCTCCAACAGCAAAGAAAGCCTTGTGAAAACTCAAAGCTCTCATTCAGCCATTTAATAAAGCCTCGTCTTATTGAAATGTGTGTGTGTGTGGGTGCGGGGGGTGTAAATTGCAAAAGTTCCCCCTCAGACTTGAGATGTATCACAGAGAGCGAGCACTCAAAAGGAAATGAATAAATAAATAAATAAATAAGTAAATAAAGTATGCTATGCAGATGAGGGTGACGAAGCCTCCATCTCAGCCTGTTCTCTGATACACTGGCCATTCATCACCTGCACATGCAAAGCGCCAGCTCCAGTCCTTAGCATATTCGCATATTCTAATGAAGGCCTGCATGCAAATGAGGACGACCTTTTCCTTTGGCTTTTTCTTTTTTTTCTTCTTTTTTTTTCTTTACAACTGTACATTAACAGGAGGGGAGTGGAGAGTGGTGGCTGTAATGGCTATTAGAGCGACAGGCTGAGTACGTGACGTTGTGATCTAAACTCAGGGACGCTGTAATTAGGCTAATCTATTACCAGACGGCGGCTGTCAAAGATCTTTATGGCAAAGGACGGACTTGTCAGACGCTTTTATTTATTAAAACTGGCTCTGGATTTTCTAACGGGATGGTCAGTGAGACCCACAGGAAAATGTACCTGCACATTGACATAGACTCAGACATGGATAACACATCCAACACTGGCACCCATGGGACCTTGGCGCTGCCCCTGGACCTTTGAGATGCTACATGTTGTGCAAGCTAATACTGGCTGAGGGTGTCCAGCCTCATGTCATACCAATGGACGGCTATTGGCTTCAACCTGAATATTAAATATTGTCCAGTATAGGCTGGACGTGATGCAGATTTTTTTAGATTAATGACTCATTCAAGAATTGATTGATTGCACTGGTTGTTGTCATAAAAACTCTTAATTTGAGCGGGTGCATTTGACACAATTTCAACTAGATTCTACCAAAAAAAATATAATAAAAAACACATCTTTTCAATTTTAAAAATCTTTTGTCAAAAGAATTTGTAATAAATATCAATATCAGAAAATATTAGTGGCAATCTAGGTTTAAAAAGGCATATCTGTTAATCTCAAGTGCTATCTGTCTTGTCTTTGCAAACGACTCTCCAAGCCAGGCGTCCCCCCCTCTCTTTCAGTCACCAGTGGCCAGCAGAGGGGAGGGGAGACCAGCCGTCAGCAGCCTCTCCTCTCCTGTCCACCAGGCAGGGTCCTGTGCTGTCGGCGTGGAGGCGAAAGGAGAAAGTTATGCCTCCTTACTGTGACTTTGAACTTTCTCAGATGAGGCATAAATATTGAAATATTGAAATGAAAGATGCGGTGGGTGCAGAGGGGAATGGGAGGGAGGTGGAGGAAAAGGAGGAACGGAAGAGAGAGAGGATAGACGGATTGGAGAGGGGAGGTGTGTGTGTGTGGTGGTGGTGGGGGGGTCGTTGGCGGGTAAGAGACAAGAGGCCCACTGAGAGAAGAGACAAGGCCCTCACCCCTCTGCCAGGCTGCATTCTAGCAGGCCGACAGTTATGGATAGGAAACATTACTGCTGCTGGTAATTAAAGCAAAAACTAATACTGTCTCTTGGATGAGGGGGTTTCATAGTGAGCATCCATTTGTCACTGCTGCACACTCGCCAAGGCCAGATTAAATCACACACATATTTAGTCCTGCTGTGCACAGAGGCTCTCTATCTATCTATCTATCTATCTATCTATCTATCTATCTATCTATCTATCTCTTTAACTTTAAGTTTTAAATAGGTGAAGATAATAAATATCAACTGTAAACACTACTCAGTCCAAAATCTGCTTTCAGAAACACATGTAGGTCAGCTCCTACTAAAGACTCCTCAGTGAAGCACTAAGTGACTGACTGACTGAGTGACTTCAGAGTGGCAGTGAAAAGGCCACTGGCTATAGGGGGTGTAGTGCAGTGGTGGGCAAAGACGAGAGGGTGGGCGCCATGTCACCAGACGGAGGGGATCGGTGACACTGAGCGTGTCACAGGGTGACGGTTGCACTCTGCTAGGACCAGCAGCCCCTCCAGCGCTGTCAGAGGAACCAGCAGCTCCAGATACTGACACTAGCAGCCATACTGACAGGCCAAACATGACTCGTCTCCACTCTCGCCACAGACGAGGGCTGACGGCACACAGAGACACTAAGAGAAGGAGGGATGGAGGGATTAGAATAAATACAAATTGAATCGGTGTCTCCTGAACCGGACAAACACAACGCAGCACTGTGTGGGCCTAAACAAAGTGTTGACACGCTGTCATAGGTAAGAAAGCACAAAATATTTTTTTCAAAGAATTTAATGACTATACTGGCCCTCTGAGCTAACTGGTAGCTCAGCATTCTCCTTCTTGTTTTCTGATGAGTGGAAAAATTTACAACAGTGACGTGAAATTGCAAAGTTTCTTCATTTGTTCTTTTGCCAACATGAAAACGTGCTTACTTAGTTTCCTTTGCCGAGCGAGCAACTTGATGTTGTTGTTCAAGTACGAAATAAGAAGTAAAACTTTAGCATTAAGAAATGTTTGTTTCAGAAAATTTTCTCTTCATTTTAAAAGGATGCCAAAAAGAAGAAGAGGAATACAGAAACATGCGAGGTATGATCAAAATATCTGAATTTTGTACAATCAAAACCAACTTACTGTGGAAACACTTAAATAGCAGTCACGATCACAGCAAGACAATTACGTATCCCATTTTTAAAGCAACACACCAAAGAGGACCATGTACATTACACCTGAGGTTACGTAAACTGGTCAGGTTAAGTGAGATTCTATTAGAGCAATATTGTTCTAATCTTACTTCTTATGATTTCATATCTTAGTTGACCTCATAACGGTTTCCAGAAAGAGAGGGATTGTTAGGAAGGAACAACATTTTTAGACTGTTTGGATCCAGCTAGAGACACAGCATGGGGGGAAGGTGGGAGAGAAAGGAAGGATGACAATGATAAGATGTAGATGGAAATATGGTGATTTGAGGGGAAAAACATGGAGGGGGAGGGGGCTAATGCCAAAAGGGGAGAGGGCAGAAAACAGAAAGGAGAGAGAAAGAGGGAGGAGATGTAAAGAGAGGGAGCGCAGCAGCGAGACTGATCGCTGTTGATCTTCACGATAAGCGCTCCCGACAACTTGTGACCAAAGTGGCGCTTCGACACTAATCGGCCGTGAAGGCTGACCTGCAGCGAGGCAGCGAAGTTCAGATCGCATAGAGCCAGCGCTGCAGCTCAGACGAGATGGACCCAGACAGGAGACATCCAGGCATCAAAACTCCCTGAGAAATTGCGACATGGCTTCAGTGCACTGTGAGAAGAACATAAGAGGAGGGTGGGTGGGGGGTGGGGGGAAAGCAGTGATACTCGGTGCTCTTGGCAGTCGAGGCAGACTTATCTGGCTTAAAATGAAAAGAGAAGGACAGGCAAAGGAGAGTGAAGTGAGGGAGTCAAGGGAAGTATCTAGAGAAGGGGCGGAGGATGGAAAAATATCAGCAGAGTTAAAAAAAAACACAGAAAGATCAATTTTATTGACAATTATCTGTGAGCTGGACTGAGCTGAATTGGAGACTAACCTTGAACTGTGTGTGTTCAACCTCTGCAAGACACAAAGGCTGTGTGTAAAAACTACTAAACTGAATAATCTCCTGAGCAAAGATGAACAAGTCAAAAGTATAAATAACATATAACAGCTGGGCATGAAGTAAACTGCTGCATGTACACAAGCGTTGAGAAGGTTTTGCCGCTGTGGTCCCGTGTACAAGCTTAAAACCGACATGTGTCAGGTATAGGTGGACAGAGCTATGAGCATGTAGCCAGTTAGCAGGAGTCCCCAGATAGCTGATCAGCTCAGCGCCACAATGTACTGCTTCCCTCCATGTTGTTGAGAGTTGTGCATACAGCACCACTGAACTACTCCTATGGACATCCACAACAGAGACCTCTCATCGATGACAAGTTGGTGCAGATTATGTTGTCCAGCATTGTTACACGCAGCAATACTTTTGTAAGAAGACTTGTTTTGATCTGCACCCATTTTGCTCTGTTAAAGTTACTTCATTACGCTGTTAATACACATCAACTCTTCCTGTATCTGTATCAAAATAAAAACCCTTTAGCATCTCAGTGAACAGAGACTCTTCATTTCTTAACAAGGTTTTGATTACAAAACAGCCGCAGAAACATGTTATGGGAAACTCACTGACTTGCAAGCTTCCTGTACATGTACTTGAAGTGCAGCTACCACCATCTCTTCTCAAGTTGCACCAGGCTGGAGCCTTATTTTATTTATTATTTTGATGTTAAACTTTAGAGGAAGAAGAATTTGAGTCAGGATTAGTTGAATGGAGCTGTTATTCTCTCATTAATGGGCTCCCGTTTTGTTTCACTTGGGAGCAGCTGAGTCACTTTTGATGCCTAGTGGTAAAAGTTAGCATCATGGTCCGGTCTGTTCTATGGTTGGCCATTTTGCAAATTTCTGCACTGGCCCCAACCTGATGTACACAACATTGCACTGTGCCAACGTTTCTGTGGTATATTATTTCACTGCTTTTCTTTGCATCAAATGATGGTTTGGACTGATTGTTAGACAAAATAAGCAATTTGAAGACATTATTACATTCTAGAAATCTGTGACAAGCATTTGTCAAGAAAATAATCCATGGATTAATCAACAGTGAAAATAGTAATTAGCTCCAGCCTTAGACTTCAAGACAATATAAAATTATTTTGATTCGTTTAAACAAAAGAAAGTTTTGTTTGCTTTTTGTTTATATGAAAAAATATGCATCCATAACCTTTTGTCAGGCAGATCTATCTGTCTATCTGCAATTTGTGCCCAACATTAACCTTCTATTTTAACAAACAGTCCAAGAAATTATCATACTGATAAAGTAAACCTTCATAAATGAAAGAAAAAAAAAACATTGACCACCACACTGATAATGAAACTGCTACTTAGGGCTGTTTCTGGGAATCATTTTTAAAATCTTAGGATAGACTCATAGCTTATTTCTCATAATAACGCTGTGAATGATCTGGTAATGATCCAACAAAGTACAACCCAAATAGCTTCATATAGCAGAAAAACTGTCAGCTAGTCAGTCAGCTTTAATTTACCAGAAAATGCCGGTTCACTCAACAAAACAGATCTTCAGACATATCATACATTCTTAGATAAATATTTTTACTTTCACTCAGAGCAGGCTGTCCTCGGTTGCCAAGGCGCTGCCGCTACGACAGTAATGGGGAGGAAACATGAAGCTATATTTTAATAAGTAGGGAACACGCTGTTTATTCAGTCATTAATGACTACTGGCTCCCACTTAAGGCGCCACATGCAAAAAATGTGTCCATTGTGTAAAAATACATGGGATCTAATCATATCTGGCACCATAAATCATCTGAGGCTATGTCCCTTTAGGACAATTTACGGCAAGTAAACATGAGCTGGGTGAAGAGTGGGGGTGGCATATGTGCAAGACAGAGTGTATCCACATGTGTGTGTCAATATTTCATACTAGCAGTAGAAGTGTGTATCCAGAGTGAAAAGTATAGTTCTCCCCATATTTTATATATGGAAGTAGTTAAATGTACCACAACCATTGAGGTAATGGCAACAGTGTTTTGGGACTAACTGATGAGCAGGTCACAAACACCAAACACTCATCTATCCAGAGAAGCGCTTGAGTGAGGAGACGGGCCAGAATAAAATATGCCACCTCTGCATCCGGTAAATAAGGTGATAAGTTCAACAATGGGAGCTAAGTTCAACCTCACCACCAGGACAAAAGTGAGGTTGTCAGTCTGAGTATCCGTCACATTCACATACACCCATAAGCACACACTCACATGCTTTGGTTAAATCGGAGACAGAAGCAGGCATTCTAGAAATAGTCCTGTATTGATCTGTTGTGGGAAGATGCTATCTCTTTACATGAGGAGCAGACCACTGGAGCCAGTGCGCGCACACACACACACACACACAATCACGTACAGACACATCTAAACTGTATTACTACAAACACAAGACAAGATTAGTATATGCTATCATCTGCTAAAACACAAAACAAGCGCTTTCACAAACCAAACCAGCCGCAAACCACACACACAAGTATACACACACACACACACACACCCACAGCATAAATACCAGCAGAAATAAAGCTTACCAAGTACAAATACAGCAGTCTCAAGACACAAATACCATTCTGTGCAATTACAAACCTGCCAAAACCCTGTTTACTTATTTATTGATAAAGTTAATTGCTCGTTAAAATTGCAATGGATTGTTATGCACAAACAGCATAAACATTTCATGTTCTGTCCAAAGGAGGAAAGTTTGGTAGAAATGCAGAGCAAAAAAAGAAAAAAAAATACTACACTCTTCACTTAACACATGTTTAATTCTTGAATTCTTCACCACAACAAATTGCTTCTATTTATTCTGCAACGCCAAAAAATTAGTTATTTTAAAAAAGGACTGGAAGAGAAGTTGTTTTTTTTTTTAACCAGCACACCAAAAGGACTGTCTGGGAGACATGCAGCAGAGAGCACGCTATTAGTTCTGACTGCTTGAGTTTCCCATTCCTGTACTTACAGTATACTGCAAATAGGACCGTCACTTTTCATTACCTGCTGTTTCCAGCAGAGCTTCACTCTATCATTGCCACAGCATGCTAATGTAAAGCAGGCTACTGTCATGTAAATTAAACTGTTTGTTTTGTTTGCCTTCCCTCCTTCGGCTGATTGTCAGAGCGACTTGCTAGGAGCAGCAGGTGTGTTTGTTTGTTTGTGTAGGAGTGCACCGGTGTGCCGGGTTTGCTGTTGGTGTGCCGCGGCTGCTGCTTTATGCACACGCACTCTGGCTACACAGCAACAAGTGAGCTCGTGAATGTGTGTTTGTGTGTACGTGCACAAGTTATGGAACCTGAAACACAAAAATGACACACCGCACACAAGCCTCCCAGTCAACCAGATGTGCTCCTGACCCTGAGCTCAGCCACTGAAATGCAAAGTCGGATGCCTACTTGGCGCTCGTCCCCCCCGGCGCAGGTACAACCAACTGTCACAAACAATGGGGGAAATATGCATACCGTGGGCTGGGGTTTGCTACAACATGCTCTTAATGTAAATCATATTTCACAGGTTTCCAAGAGACAAGCCAGTCAGCCACCAAGTCAGCCACCCAGTCAGTCAGCCAGGCAGCGCTGCGCTCTGCTGTATCTGCAAGGCTACTGCCACTGGGTAATTGACAGTGCATGTGGGGAAAAAAAAAAAAAAAAAGAGGGAAAAGGAACAAGCGACCCTGTTTACAGCGCTGCCTTAAAATATGGAAACTGTTCATTTGTAGACATAGTGAAATATCAAATGGCACTCGAGAGAAATAAGCAGTCGTCAGGATTCCTCATTATGAGACAGATGACAATGACTCTCGCCTCTAATTAGACAGAAGGCTTTTTTGAGCGTCGACTGACATGTGTTAACTAGATAAACAAACAATTCTTCAACATCTGCAAGGAGTGTTGTAGGAAGCTTGCAAAACAGAGCAGGGCAGCAGCTTTGAAACTCTTTCTGCTTAGCTGCAAGGGCAGTATGTTACCAAGAGAGATTTTTACACCTGTTGTAGAGGAGATTTCTCTATTAGTTTGGTGAATTTCAACCAGCATTGTGCTGGTTGCACCCACATGAATTCTCTTGACAAATTTTAAGTGAAATTGTTTTGCTCAAAGGCAAAATTTTTTCAGATTTCTTAACCAAAACATCAAATTAAAAAAAAACCAAAATCAATACGCCCTTTATTTCCAATCAAATATAGTTTAAATTCAGCCATCTCAAATCATTTTTCATCATCATCATTTTTACTTCATTTCTTTACGTGCAGCCTCAAAGTTTCAGTATTAAATAAATAAATACAAACTATACAGACATAAATATGTAACAAACCAATAAAGTGTTTTATTATTTTATTTTAGAAATTAACAAAATTATGGAATCTTGTTTGATCCTTCTTAATTAAGAGGCTCTAAAAGCAAACTTTTCAAAACTTTGATTCTAAACACTCTCACTCATTTTCTATACCGCTTATCCATCAGGGTCGCAGGGGGGCTGGAGCCTATCACAGCTGACTACGGGCGAGAGGTGGGGTTCACCCTGGACTGGTCGCCAGTCAATCGCAGGGCTGACACACAAAGACAAACAACCACACACGCACACACTCACTTACACACACCTAGGGGCAATATAGAGTAGCCAATTAACCTGATGTGCATGTTTTTGGTATTGTGGGAGGAAGCCGGAGTACCCGGAGAAAACCCACGCAGGCACAGAGAGAACATGAAAACTCCACATAGAAGGGCACAGACCAGGATTCGAACCCACAACCCTCTTGCTATGAGGCGACAGTGCTAACCATTGCATGTGGTGTTTTATCAATCACTGCTCCCTCACCTTTCAGTCAATTAAATGCTAGTTGCCTTCCAGCAGGCTCAGCATATGCTACGAGCTTCAGCCAAATTTTTTGTATAGTTTCTTAACAAAAAAAAAAAAAAAAAAGTGTAAATATCCCCATATTTTTTACTTTGTACATTTTTACTCGACTTGTCTGCACCTTTATTTTGCTATTTTGTGTTGCTGTGACAATGAGAACTTCCCCACTGAACTTCCTCACTCACTTTGTTGTTGTTTATTTTTCCTATACTGCTTAATCGTTCAAAAATACACGATTACTAGAATATACTTGTGTCATTTGACCGCACACATTCAGTCAGACACAGAAGTTGCTAAAAGGGGGAGTTTATGTTAAGAGTATCCTCATTTCCGCAAAGCAATTTAATCCATGTAAATCCAAACAGCTGCTGAAGAGCACTCACTGGTCTCAAGCACATTCAATAATTATCGCTCTTCCAAACAGCTTTATGAGAGAGCCTGAAAACAATCAAAAGACAGAAGTGTTTAGAGAAAGTCCATGGAACATTTTTACTTCAAGTAATGACAATCCATGGCCACATACACCCACACACACACACACAACACACACACACATACACACATAGCCTCTGCCAGCTATGTCCAGCAACAACAGGCCTTGTCTGTCAGAGGACATTATTCATCATACCTTATCCCAGTGTTGTGCTTTTTTAGTCCTCAAAACAAAACAACAGCATGCTATAGCAACGTCAATGTGACCCCGTGACAGATCTGAAGCAACACAAACTCAAAGCAAATTAGCGCTGCGTGATGGGTTGACCACGTCCGTCGCTGTGAATTGCTCAGCTCTCCTCTAAAGCAAAGCAGATGCCATCAGGGCAGGCACTGTGAAAGGGACACTTCATACCGTGATGGTAAAATAAAAAAAAAAAAACAAAACAAAACATAGAGCTTTATGTGAACAGAAAAGTATGTTTGGGCTTATTTTTAAAATGAGCAATCCAAAATCCAAACTCACGTCTATGGATTACATTCTGTTACAATCTGACAGCGGTTGTGTAATGTAGCCAGAACGCTGATGACCCACCCTTTTGATTTATTGTTTTTTTTAGAAACAAGCACGCGCTGATGGTCGTTTTAGCCCTGATCTGAAAAACATTAAAAACAAAGTTCTGAATGTATAATACAATTTTTATTGATGCTGCATGGAGACTGTTTGACTTATGATGCCAACTGAGTCATTTCAAAGCTCACCCGCCCTTCTCTGTGTTTACCAAATGTAACTCACAGTGATGTAAATTCACTTTGTGTTTGCCCGAACCACATTTCAATTGCATGGCAAGTCTGCCCTCCAAACAACACTTAGTAGATTCCTGAAAAAAAAAGCTCTAAAAACAATCCACATGTAGCCCATGTATGTACCTATGAAGATAAAAATTCCCTTGAGATTCCACTTTCCATGGGAAATGTGCTGAAATTCAAGATGCAAAACAGAAAAGTGATCTCTCCATAAGAACAGGAGAAAATGGGACGGAGACAAAAACAAAGGATGTGATAACTACTGTGTCACTGCAATCATGTTAGCAGGAATTTACTTCAAAACAAAATTAGAAAGGGAAAGTCCAGGCTCTCACAGAACCTCAGACTTTTCCTCTGGAGGGTGTTAGTTTGACTGATTTCCATCCAGTTAGTGAGAGAAACAGAACCTTAAAAAAATAAATAAAATGTCTCATCATGAAGACTGCTACTAATAATTATGTCAATAATTATGTCACAACGGTAAAATAATAAAAAGACAAAGATTCAAGTTACTAACAAAATATGAGATCAAGTAGAAAAAGGTGAAGAAAGAAAGAAAGCAAAAAAGGAAGAAACCTGTATATGTATGTGTGTGTGCGTGTGTGTGTGCGTGACCATGCTGGCAATGTTGGTTTTAGCCTGGTAACACATTCCCAGGGCTACGGCGTCCTGCTGGTGTTAACCATAGCCCAGGTCTGGGGGTAACTGGGAGAGTTTGATCTGGAACTTTCCACTGACCTCGGGGCTCCTTGTGTGTCGCTCTGCCCGGTTATGCTAATGTCTGGCTGGGTCTCCCTCACCATGGGTGCCCTTAATGACTCTCAGGAAGGAGGGAAGCAGCCAAAACAACCCTCCTTGGTGGGTATCTTGTTAAATTAAAAGACACAGGGGCAACCCAGGGAATGGTTTGCCAGCCTCTGAACTACTGAGAGACTGCGGCAGGAAAGTCAAGAAAAACAACTTCACTGAATAAACAACAGCAGGAGCTCCACTCGAGGTGGGTTATCTGATACAAACAGGCAAATGAATATGCAAAAACAATAGTGTCAATATCACAAAACAAACATATGGTTATTAGTTTGCAAAGCATGGAAGTTAGCAGACTGTATAAAGTACATGCATTTTTTTTTGTTTATAAATATTTCGATCAAACGGGAAGCATGAACATGGACATAAGGCGTACGTGGGGTTTGACAGGTCAGTAACAATAAATGATACGTGTGGACAGGTGTGAGTGTGGCTGAGTGGATCGGTCAAGGATGTCCAATCTCGACTGGCGTGCTGGTAGGTGGAAAACAAAGTAGTGTGGGTGCGTATACAATCATTCCTCTTCTCTCTCACGCACGGACACACACACACACACACACACACACGCTGACAGACACACCAGCCTGCACTACAAAAAAACTACTCACACACACTACGAGACTCTTTGCCCTCATCTTCCTCCCTCCTCCATCTCTCTTATTCTAATCTCAAGCTAATCTTTTCTCATTCTTACCTCCCCAAACCGACTCATATTTCACCGCCCGTATCTTTACATTTTCTATTATCCACCACTGAAAAATGTGACCAATGGAGGCACTGTTTTGAAATAAAATATGAATCATCTCAGATAAAGATATGGTGTGGTTATTATTTTTTTATTTTGAGATTCTTTTATTCTTTAATTCCCAGTTAGCCATCGCTGGCCCTTGTTTGCTGTGTTTACCCTCCTCTTCCTTCTGTGTGTGAAATAAGTTATTCTTCCCCCCAACTCGCTGACACTTCTGTCAGCAGTGCAACTAATTTTTCTACATTTTTTCCTGCTAAAATAAGGTTTCCTGTAGAAAAAAAGGAAACAAGGTCTGCTGACCAGCTAGTAGTGTCTGATCAGATTGGGACACCCAGAATGTAATATGGTACACACACACACACACACACACATTCCCTGTATCTACAACTCTGCCAGATATATATAATAGAGAGAGAAATAGGAAATATGAAGCCTTCAGCCATAGCGCAGCAGTGTTACATATGAGGGGAGATCCCATCGGTCCAGCTCTGTATTTAGTATTTCTCGTGAGTAATCTCTTGTCATTTTATCACAAGAAATGAAATAATGGGGCAATCCTCTAATGAAAAACGAGGCCGTTGCTGCAGCACAGGAGAGACCGAGAGACAAAGAGGAGAGAAAAAGGTTCTGAATTTAAGGCTTTCAAGAATAGCAAACGCCTCTATCTGGCACGGTAAAATTGTGAGGTGCATATTCTTAATTAGGCTTCAGTAAATAAGAAACTGGTGTAAGTGACGGCAGCAGACATGAGGTGCATTTTTTTTAGACCAACAGCAAAAGAAAATCCTTGAGCTAAATTTAATTTAAAAACCCATTAAAAATGGGTTTCTTGTCTAAAAGAATTTAATATTAAAATGGGATTTTGTTAGTTTATTTCAAATAAATTGCCTATCATTGATAGAAATACACAAATACTCAAATTTTCACAACACTGCGCATTCAAGTCAAAGTACTATATTGATTTTTTTACATCAGTAATGAAGCATTAGCAATGAAATGTACTGTGAAAGTGTCAAAAGAAATCGGAGTGGCTGTCAGTGTACTACTACCTTGTCATACAGTCATATAATCAGTTTATTATTACTGATGCATTAACATGTAGGTATCTAGACACTTTGGTCTATATATTGTTTCATAGCCTCATCATTTTAACAATGTTTTATTTTATAGACTCAAGTCTTCCAAGGACAAATCTGCCAATAGTGACTGTAGCAGTGAAATAAATAGTGGAGGAAAAGTCTCTCTGAAACACTGTGGCATCAAAGTGATAACATAAATAAAAAAAACCCAAGTAAAGTACCTCAGTTGTTGCGCAAGCACTTACAGTCCTATATGATGACTGCTCAATTTGTTTTTGACCCAATAAAATAATTTTCAATCACATGACTAAATATTAGCATATATCTGTTGTTGCAGGACACATTTTCAGTTTTGAGCACTTGCACTCTGTTAATTCCAGACATTTGATTATTTTTGGTCTTGAAGTAGTATTTCTTTTATATCAAAGTCTTGTCATTGATTAATAGTGGCTTCCTCTGCTTCCTGTAGATGGATTATATCAATCAGCTGCCATGTCAGCAGCGATCAAAAACTGTCATGAAAATAACACACATAACTCTATCCAGATGGACAGAAGAGACTGGATAAAATGCACAAGAAACCAAAAGATCTGGGAAGATAAACAATAGGAAGATTAGGAAAAACAACAAGAAAGAATGCATAAATTGATAAATAAATCAGAAACCCGCACGGACTTTTAAACTCCTCTGCAAACATGCAGAAAGATTTGACTGCCCAACATGTGTGCACCTTTTAAAACCAATCATTTACAGGCTTCGTCTAGATTAAGTTATTTATCCCTCAGCAGAGCGCAGATAGAAGGAGGTTGTTTCCTCTCATACAGACATGCACACACACACCGAGTCTGTTACACTCTTTCATCTTCCCCAGTTGTGTGTGTATGTATCTGTGTATGTGCCCACGCACGTCTGCATGCGTGCAGCTGCAGTTAAAAGTGTGTGTGACAGACAGTCTCTCCTTCCATGCATCTGTGTTTAATTAAAGGCAGAGTTTCGGCATCCCAAGCCACCGCCACAGCCCGCCGAGCGCACACGCACGCACACGCATACACATACACACATATACATACAGAGCGCCTGAGCAAGCAAGAGAGGGAGGCTGGTCCTAATGTGCATAATTAACTTAACCCTCATCACTTGACTTTAAAAGGGCTGTTTGGAGGACTGAAGCAGGCAAATGGAGGCTGGGAGAGTGGTCCTTTATGTCTGAAATATTCATTACTGCATTTCAGAGCATTTTCAAGCATCCGCTGATTTTTGTTTTCTCGTTTTGGAGGACAGATTGTTGCTAAGCACCTCCGAGATGACAGGAGAGGCCAATGGGAAATGGGACGAGTCACCATTTCAAATAGCACATAAGAATCACGAAAATACACACACGCACACTACAACGGGACAAGCCTGGGAAGTATCTCATGTGGTTACACTCTTCCACTTCTGACTTTGTAACGAGAGACTAGAGAGAGTCTTTGCATGTGAAACACGGTGTAAACCGGCCAAGAGAGGCTGTCATGACTCCAGCCGAAGAAGAGTTGAGCGGAGAAGAGGACGGGAACAGGAATGACTGGCCAAGAAAATCTCTCGCCCTCCAGCCTGGTCCTTTTCCTCCTCCTTCTCCTCCTCCTCCTCCTCCTTTCATTCCTCCTCCTCATCCTGCTGTGCCAGTACTGACTGCTACCAGCCACACACTTCACCTCCCATCAGGGTCAGGGCACCAGCGAAAAGGTCAGCTTGCCGACAGCTGATTGGCCGAGATGGCACCGGTCGGCGGCCAGTAGCCAATGGGCATCCTGACGCACCTGATGTGACACACACCGCTTCGAGCATCCTCTCTGCACACCAGGCCAGAAAGGATGGGCATAGTGAAAACAACAAAACACGCAGCGTGGCTAACAAAGAGTAACATGAACAGACTGTCCAGTCCTGCAGCAATGTATGAACCACAAAATGAAAAGTTTATTAATTGACTTTTTTTTTTACATTCTGAGCTTATAAAAAATATGAAGAGCTGCAAAAAAATACTGAAATCGAGAATCAACAATAAGGTAAAGCCCCAGCGAGGACTAAGTCTAGCCTCGCAGCTGCAGCTGCTGGACCAACTCCCGAGGTTGCCTGCAGGCCAGCATCAGTTTTTTGCTAATGAAGTATCAAACTGACGCATGCATGGAATACAGCAGATAGAGACTGAAAGTGTCCTTGCACAATGAAGAAAATGCACCCATCCCATAAGAAGCATGCCGGTTAGCTGATTCGCAGATTCTGATGAAGTAACCCATGATAACCTTTAACTCAGTATCATGAAAAGCATGACAGGTCAATTGAGGAAATTAGAATGGATATATTCACATTTCTGTGTATTAAACAGTGGGGAATGCATACTCATTATGGGCCAGTTGCTAATTATCCAGTAATAAGATTGTGGGAGAGTGTGTGTGTGCATGTGTGTGTGTGTATGTGTGTGCATGTGGTTATTTAATGGGTAATTAGCTGAGATAAGAAACTAATAAGCACTGTACCTCAAACACTGGCTCCTATTACAGTGAGTCTACAAATGTATCTGGAAAAAAATCATGCGGATGGAAAAAAACAAGACGCTGGAGTAAGTCAAAACCACACATACATGCAGAGACACACACACAGAGACTGAGCATGGCTATAAAAAGTGCAAAGGGCCAAACTGCAGGGCTGTCTCTGTGTGTGCGTGTGACTGTGTGTGTGTGTGTGTGTGTGTCTGGGTCTGTGTGTATGCCTGGCGGCGGAGCTGTTCATGTGGCTCATACTGGAACAGATCAAAGGAGACGCATCATTTTTGGGCATGTGTGTACCAGCTAAACCCCCCCATACCCCCATCCACATCCACCGCCCCTCCATAACAGAACACAATAAGAACCAGCAGATCCATCGTCAGCGGCTGATGTGGACGGACAAGAGCAGGAAATGGATTTGGAAACCTCCTCCAGCGCTCTGTCACATTTCCTTGCACTCTGCTGCTGACAAACAAGACGCATCACCGTTCTGTTTGACCGCCCCCTTCGCAGTCTTTTCCCTTTCTCCCTATCTCACAAGTATTTGACTTGTGCAGGAAATGTGGGCGGAGCTAACTACTGCTGCTGAAGCTGTTGTTGTTGTTGTTGTGCCCTTGAGCACACATGCCAACCTGAACAAGTTAATGTCCGGCTGAGTAAATGCTATGATTTGTTGGGGAGCACTTGGTGGGCTGGTGAGTAGGTCTGTGTGTATACTGTATGTATGTGTGTGTGTGTGTGTGTGTGTGAGAGACTCTGAGACATTTGTCACTATTTTGTGATGAACAGATGAATAGAACAGTTAATATATGATTCAATAAATGAGTTGAAGGATTTTCCCTTCATGAAAATAACTGTTTGGTGCAGCATCAGATGTGGAGGTTTAACAAATGTTTATGTTATTCCAGCCTTGTTGAAGTGTTACTTTAAACTTCCTCCTCTGGCTACAAAAAATATATATGTATCTTAAAAGTTATGTTAGAGGGAAGAATACAACATTATTTTGTGGAAGCCCTTTTTGTCGTAACATAGCGCAGCAACCCAGCAAACTCCTCCCAACACATACACACACCACCTCTCTGCCACTGTAAGGCAGTGCTAATATTTGCCCGGCTCACTTCTAATACACATCAGCATCAGGAGTGTGTTTTCACTATGCTGTCGCAAGCCAGAAAAAATATTTGCTTCCCTCAGTGCTCCCCCACCTCCTCTGAAATGCCCTCCTCCTCAGCTGCCCCCCCACCCCCACCAACTTTCTCCAGACACACACATACACACACCAACAGCCTCCCCCTTGATAGATAAATTGGCGAGTGGATTTGCTTAGCAAATTGTTGTGCCGCCTAAAACGACAAGACTTGTGTGGTAAAGATACATGTAAATAGTTGACGGGCAGAAAATGATTTTCCGTGATAGTCGGCCATTAGGCCGGTGCTCTCCAGCATGGAGGGGTGTTATTGGAAGGGAAACCCTACACGGCTGCACAGACACACTCTCTAACCAGTGCAATGAGGTAGATGGTCCACCAAGGCTTCACACATGTAGACACCAACACCCTCACGAACACAGACATGCTTTAACACTCCACAAATGGTGTGTTTTGCTTCTTATTTTTCCTCTGGCTTGTGAAACCTCATGACATTGTGGAGCCAGCCCCATTAAGGTAGAGCTTTAAAGCAAACATTACAGTGTCATCACACCACTTCAGACCTCCCCTCTCACCGAATATCAAAGCCAGAAGAGCTGTCAGAAGCCTAAATTAATCAATTTCAAACTGAACAGAAAATTGTTTCCTACTTTAACTCTAACAGCTCTGATTTAGAGTGATCTCAAACCCCCTGGAAAAAGAATTCACCTCCGAAACTCTTAAGTGAGAAAAGAGAGGAGGCGATAGAGAGAGAGAGAGAGAGAGAGGAAGGGAACGAAAAAAGAAAAGAAAAAAGTCAGGGTCTAATTAGGAGTAATTACAGCCTTTTCATTTCCAACATGATGAAATAATTTGATTCTTTTTAAAGACGGAGGTCTGGTTTGCCTCAGCGCAGACAAAGCGCCCCTACGTCGGGAGTAGAGAGCTGTAGCAGGACAATGGCGGTCCTTCTGAGAGCCGAGCGTCACACCGGCCCATAAATCATGCCAAAGGTAGGCTTCAGACACAGCTATTTGACTGTGCCTCGCTGATGGCCGCCATACAGGGGTGACCCACATTAGCGAGATAAAATAAATATGGGCAATGGCAGCGGTGAGATGGAGGGGAAGTGACATGTTCGAAGGAGAAAGGGGACATACGTCACCACAAAACCCTTGGGCTTAAACAGACATCCATAGCGCATCGATATAGGGCCATGTTGTTCCAATTCACTGTGTAACGATGAAGTAAGAAACTAAAGTCACTTTTGTTTCATCTAGGAGGAACTGCTTCTATAAGGATGGAAATAATCAAATGCTCTTGGTGAACAGAAGAGCAAGGTTCAAAAGACGGGGCTGGTGTTTGAAAACGACAAAGACTGGGCAAGGAGGAATATGTTTCATCAGCAATAAGAGACAAGCAGGGAGGGTGAAGAAAACAAAAAAAAAGGAAAAGAAAGGAGGATGCT
Organism: Scatophagus argus; assembly: GCF_020382885.2. Classification (NCBI taxonomy): domain Eukaryota; kingdom Metazoa; phylum Chordata; class Actinopteri; family Scatophagidae; genus Scatophagus; species Scatophagus argus. The sequence goes on from NC_058501.1 coordinate 7,785,043, forward strand.
GGGGCATAATTACAAGTAAAAAGTGGAAAAATTAGCATAGAGAATAAGGGCTTCTAGTTTGTCTCTCTCACTCTCAGGCATCCTCCCAAAGGTTCTCCCATTGGAAGAGCTAAGGTAAGAAACAACTCAGGCTAACTTCGACTCCTTTTCATCTTAGTAAGGACACAGCACATTTAGGGCTTTCACAGCTTAAAAGGCCTCCTTAATCACCACCAACTCTTTCATGTGTTCAGCAATAAAGAAAAGAAATCCCTGTTTCCAAAGGCTAACAAGAGGAGTATTGAAAGTGTCTTGACTCAAGTTCTAAAGTGAAGACTCACTTCAATACAACTTTATTGAATTTGTTCAAGAAAGCGTATCAATCTAGTTGTACACAAGACCAAAAAGTATTTATTCCAATGTACTGCGCAGGATTGTACTCAACAGTTTATCAGCAATGATAAAGTTTGCTAAAGGACTTTCATTAGTCAATCTACACATGTAGACATTATAGGCTAGATTTTGATCAAAGAAATGTGAAGCTATAAAATGTTCAAATTGTAGGACGCTAGCAACAAAACACAAGTTACACAAGAACATTAAATTACATGCCCAGTACTGTTAGCTTTCCAACACTAAGTAATAAGTCTGAATCTACATCATGTTTTTCTTATTGTTAACAAATTTCCTGCCTTTAGAAACACAAACATAAATGCAAACTAATGTCCTATAGCTATTTTACTCAAACAGGAGTAAATGATGCATCAGTTGGGGACTATTTTACAAAATGGATTTGGTGGTTTTGCCTACACAAGACACAAGACTTGGGGGCAGCCGTGGCCTAGAGGTTGGAGAAGCGGCTTGTGATCGGAGGGTCACCGGTTCGATTCCCCCACCGGACGGGCAGGAAAAATTTGGGTGTGGTGGAGTGATTAATGCGAAAAATACTCCCCCCCCTCCATTAGCCGGCTGATGTGCCCTTGAGCAAGGCACTTAACCCCCCCAATATGCTCCCCGGGCGCCTGATGCTGCCCACTGCTCCTGTGTGTGTTTCACTGCATGTAATTTGCTGGGTGTTGCATGTGTGTGTTCAACTAAGGATGGGTCAAATGCAGAAGACGAATTCAGTGTGTGTATGTAAAAATATATATACTGTCAATAAAAGTTGATTCTTCTTCTCTTCTTCTACACAGGAAATAGTTGTAAGAAGTCTTTTTGTGGCATTTGCAGACAAAAAAAATATAGCATATGACCACATTTATCCTTTAAATGTAATTCAAAGACAAAGAAGTTAGGCAGGCTGACGGGGGCTGGCTGAGGCTGACTGAGCCCAGACTGAGAGGCCAAGTGAGGAAGTTGAACACAAGCATCCCTGCTCAGCATCAGCAGCCTGCCTACAGCCAGCTTGGAGCAATCTCCTCCAACTCTACCTGCCAATCAATAGACCTAGACCTCTCCCCCTGGGCCCAGGCAGGGGCCAGAGGGTGGCCCTGTCGTGTCCCCGGAGGCCCGTCACCACCAGGGAAAAAAACAGCAAGGAGTGGTAAAATAAGCTAAAACAGTTCATGGCTGTCAGACAGTTTGTGTTTCATAGACAGCGAGTGAGCTCAGTCTCTCTCAGCAAACAGACAGTAACAAGCACATAAAAACCTGAAAAAATCAAGTATTTAATAAAAAATTCAGTTACCTTTGAGCTTCTGTCCTTATTCAAAGCCCTACTTTTCAAAGGCAAAATTTCTGGGACTTTATTACAATGCAAAGAGTGCATTTTCTATATGGTGTACACTTATGTGACTACACTGGCTCAGCTCTCAGCTGTGAGACCTTATTTAAGAAACATCTTGTTAAATCTCCGCTGTCACCGTTTGTAAGTTTCAAACTGTGGTTTCCTCTTTCCTCCTGCAGGTTGCTCATGTTCATCTTCCACTGTCAGGATTTTCCACACTGTTCCTCTTGCCACATTAAATATTTTGGGAAAGACATGCTTGAAATTCTGTCGCCAACTGTTAAGCCATTTGTCCTCTTGTAAACTCTGGCTGCCTATTTCTCTGCAGGTTCTAGTCAAAACCTGGAACCACTGAATAGAAATCTGTTCTATGAAAAGCGATTTTGCCTAGAAGATGATATTTGACTTTTGTGAGGGTAAAAGACCCCTGTCTGCACATTTTCACATTTATCTGTGTGCACGTGTGTGGGTATGTCTGTGTGTATCTGTGTCCGATTCCAAGAGAACCGGAAAATAAAAGCAACAGAGATGATGGAGGTCAGAGCCCCCTTTCATGCTTACAATCATAGCAGAGGCCCCATTGGGCGTGTAAAGCTGAGCCGAGCATCTGTCTGTCTCTAGTCTCCTTTCCAAATCCGCCCCACACACACGCACACACACACACACAGGCTGAGATATAGACATAACTACCTAGGCAGGCCTCCTCTTTCTTGCCTCCCCATCCACCTGGCCGTTTGATGATGCCTCACTCGCTCATGACAACGCATCGATTTTACTTCTAGCCGCCGTGTAAGCCGTCCGCCTGGAGGAATCCATTAGGGCCAAACAGTTCTCATCCTCCCATTGAGTGACAGCCATGACAGCCCCCCACCCCCAATTGCCTCATTGCAGACTGACAGCTCTGCACTCAAACAGGCTTTTTTCACAGCAGCTCTAATAGTTTAAAACGCTTACCATTACCAGACACAGACACATGGGGGCCAGATAGTGGCCAGGCAATGTGGATGGGCATTGGCGTAAGGCGTTTTGGCAGGCTAGCCTCTGGCTAGAGCCACACCTCCTCCTCTGTCTTACACACTCACATCCAATGTGTCCATTCCCTATCATTTCCTAACAGCAGCTATCTGGAGAAGCTCTCATGAGGGGAAATCCTTGATCTTCCGATCAACCTGCCCTGTATTTTCAGCAGAAAACCAACTTACATAAATGCTACTATTTAGACCCTCCGCCAGTGAGAGGTAAACCACTGACAGCTGTAACAGTGAGACATTTATTCACCGTTTTTGACCATGACCCCAAGGATCAGCTTACATTTTTGGCAAATTGTGCTTCCCAAGGCTACTAGAGAAGATATGAATACTTTCTATGTGTGAAACAAGCCAGTGGTTGTCCTTTTCATTGAGTTTGAAGTGAGGGCTATAATTTGTGAATGCATGTGTGACTGGATGAGTGCGTATTAATGTGAGTAAGCCTTCAGATCTGTGAGTTTGTGGGTGCAGCTGAGGTGAGCCACATTTTGCCACATTTAGAAGCCACAGCCAGGTCTCCGAGGTTGAGGCCACGTCATTTGGCTGACTGGGTTCAGTGCTTGAGGAGATGTTGGTTACATGCTTATTTTCTCATCCTTGTGCATAAGCTCTTGATGTTTTGGCATCTGCTTAGTCTGGTGGGCAAGTGTAAATTGCATGGGCATCCTTCTTATTTTCAAATTTAGAAGGAATGCCACACGGACAGGGAAACTAGAGGTATGTGGATATAACTATTCAGCCTCAAACTTGCAAAGAAAAGTGACCGGAATTCTGATTTACACACACACAGACATGTATATGTACATACCAGTATGCACATAGGGTCAGTTAAGAGGTTAACAAAATGACTTGGAGGTTGGAGGGTTTTATGTCACCTCAACTACTCAGCTACTATTCTCCCCATCAGGCACATCAAAACCCAACATTAATCATAGCTTGAATACTGCATTCACTCTCCCAGTATATGATGTCAAAACTTTCAGACTCACACTCACTGACTGCAGTGTGTTTTCACCTGAGCCGTGTGCCGTCCAGCTTTACCAAAGGCTTTCTACAGCGCATGTTCTCCATCTCAGCAGCCACTCAGGAAGAAAAAGCATGACCTCACATAAAAATGACCCCGGGAGGAAATTCAAGTGTCAGACACACACAGAAATATGCCTGAAAAGAGAGGAAAAAGGCGGGGGAACACTGAACAAGTACCCGTTGATTAATTAGCTAATAATTAAGTCACGGGGTAATATGCATTTTTCAATTAATTAAACCTTGCCTTGCGCCATAAATCAAGCAAAACTGTCATTGTTTCACAAATTAAATATATACATTCCCAAGCAATAATACTGTTGATTGTGTAACTGCAGGGCACGTCAGGGAGGGAAGGCATGACATGTGTGTGGCAGGCATCGACTCAGTCCAATGCCCCAAAACCTTTGACAGGCCTACAAGTCAAAGGCAGCCAACACGCTGGAGGCCTCCACCAGTCAGACTCCACATCACACACCTCCCACTTTCTGCACGGAGCATCGCCACCGTGTCTGAACAGCACTAGAATCTATAGGAATATTGATGTTACACGCAGAGCAGTTACTTAGAATGTTCTCACTATAAAACGAAAGTGTTATTTTTTTTCTTGCTTACACATACAGTATATCATTGAATGACAGTCCATCATGCGTCCAGTAGGCCTATTCAAGCAAAGTGGCATAATATCTCTGTTTGCTTTCATTGCTCACAAAGGAAATTCATTACCTCACGTTTACAAATGCAGAAGCCAATAGATGCAATCATTATCCAAAATATATTGTTTGTCACCGATGGCAAATGGTGGTATATTTTTCTTCCCAATGGTTCAGACGTTAATTTGCTGAAACATGATGTTGTAAAATGACAAAAACAAAGATACACACACACACACACACACACACATAAATTCTAGGTGCCATGTGACATCCAGACGTATAATGAACAATATGAACCACTGCCATCATTATCCTACACAATGTATTTGTTATCACTGCTCCTATAATGAAGTGCCTGTTTGATGGTTGGTACAAAGTCCCATTGCTCAATTGCTTTTCATAAAATGGCATCAATATATCCATGTGGACACACACACACACACAGAGTTCAGATGCAATTAATCAGAAATATAAACAAATGCTTGAGTATGCAGAGACCAACACTGTCTTATGATACATTTATTTAACCTCTAAAACTATTTCTTTTCTCTTATTCTTTTAATTTAATATTGAAACTAAAATCTTAAATTTATATGTCCATTCATTTTTACTACCTGTCCACATATCTAAATATGTTACAATTATTCTAAAAATAACAAAAAACTAGACTATAATTTCATGTTTTATGTTTAATTGCAACCCACGGTAGCCAATTATCTACAACCCAGTCCTAAACTGGGGAGGTGTCCACAAGTTGCAGCCTGATCTTTTCGTTCTCTTTTTATATGTGTCTAAGTTTTTTGAGGGAACTTGGTCTTGTCATAACCATTTTGCCCTTGGCTAGCATACTAATATGGCCTTGGGTTGGAATAAATTACTGCTCAGATTAGCAGGAAGGATGTAGAGGAGGTTTTATTTTTAGAAATTAGAATATTTGCTACATTATTAAAAGGGGGAACATCCTTTGATTCCTCTCATGTCTTCTTTTTTTTTACCCCCCTTCTTCCTTACTGAGATAGTCCCCAAACTGCCTACCTGTGTAAAAACAGAAGTCTTCAGTGGACGTGAACATGGCTTAGGGACATGAAAGCAGCACGTCTCTCCCTCCTGTAGCCTGGCGTTATGCTCGGCACGCCACACAAACCCTGAATTTACTGCCACAGCATATTTCTCCCAACCCTGCAAACCCCAACCACCCCTCCCCCCACCAAAACCTGCCTTCTTCATTATTCAATCAAATCTTTTGTTGTTAACATATGAGTTATTAATAGAGGATCGACAACCATATGCAAATACAGAGCACACAAACAAAGAAATGTTAACAACGCTGCTGATTAAAATCCTTTGAAAAACCAAACACAAGCACTTGCTCTAAGTGCCAGGGAGATCTACATTCTTTTCAATTAAAGTCAACAAATCAGATCAGATTCAGGTGTGTTTCCATTGACAGTCAGCTGTGGCAATAACAATAAACTTAGAAAGTTATTCCCCCATCTTCCCAGGGCTGTGTGTGGCTGACCTATGGAGAGAGTGAAAAAAGAAGAGGAAAAAAAAAACCCTCCACCTCACTAATGTTGTTTTCTCAAATGATTTTATGACAAGGGAGCAACAAGGCTGAAACAGGATTAGTCCACTGTGCCTGAACCCATTTAGCTAAAAATTGACCACGTACTGATTTTATTTTAATCACAACAGACCCTTTTAATTATTGCAGTAATTAGTAAAATATATGTGCCTTCACCTCATATTGATCTATATTGTCTGTACAGTTAGTGATGCAGAGTATTGACTAAGATCCCCCATCCCACCCCAAATCTCTCTCACACACAGACACACACACACACACAAAACATCCCTTTAACTACGCCCCCCCCACAACCCTCTCCTATCCCCTCGAGGGCTTTGATATCTCTCTCGCTCTCTAACACACTGCCTCTCTCGTCTGCCTCGGGGTGCTTAGAAGGGTTGGTGGGGGGGTCAGTTTGTGTGTGCGTATGTGTGTGTGCGTGCGTGTGTGTGTGTTGGCTGAGCTGTTTAGCCTGATGGGCCCTGAAGAGGACAGATGACCAGCAGAGCAGAAGAAACTGCAGAGCTGAATAACTCTTCCATCCCTCCGTCACGTCAGGAGGAATTCAGCGCTGCACGAGACACCCAGCCTAAGTGTTGTGACGCCTAATTACCACCAGCAGCAGCAGCCAGCGGCACCTGCGGCAGAGCGGCTCCTTCGGACGGACGGCCCTTTGTAGTTTCATATGCAGACGGAAGGAGAAACAGAAAGAGGCGTTCGTATGACGCCACGGGGGTGAATGTGCGCATGTTGGGAGGTGGGATAACAGGAATGTGAGGTCTGTTTGAAGTTTGGAAGTTTTGGCCGTCTGTTTTTTTTTTTTTTCCTTCTCTTAGGAGTCACTTTTCTGACTCATCAAAACACCTCCTTCCTTTCCTTCTTTCCTTCCTTTGTTTTTAACAATATTTTTTCTCTTCCCCCCACTGAACCTGACAGTTCGTCCTACTTTCCCCAGACAAGGCACCTTAAACAGCACCTCTAAAGACTCTGCTGGGCCCTCTTCCCTGTGCTAAACACTGTCTTGTGTGCTGCTGTGTGGGGGGCTCAGACTTTTTTTTTTTAACTTAGTTTTACATTGTAATCCAAGTGATGGTGAAAATATTAATCTCTCATGAATTACAAAAAAAAAAAAACTGTAAAATATAGTTGTTTAGCTCCAGAAAGATTTTTTAGTCTAAATTCCTAAAAACATTGACGCTGCTGTTACATGAACGGCACAACAACATCCATACAGTGTGTTCTGTGTGTATTAAAGTGTAAATGGTCAGTGTGCATTATGGCCAAATGACGTGTTTTCTTGCTCTGAGGAACATTGTAGCAGAACCAGTCCTATGCCATTAGCTGTACAGCAAATATGATTTCACGGCATCCATTGAGTCCTTCATCAAGAATTTGTGTTGAGGCATTCATGTAAGATGGAACATGAGGAGCAGCAGGGCCATCACACTTTGGTCCATCTCATGTAGAGCTGGCATGATTTACACACACACAGACACACACACACACACACACACACACACACTCTCTCTCTCTATCTCTCTTTCTCTCACTCACTCACACACACACGCACACGCGTGCACACACACATACATACACTGGTTTGTTGGGAAGGGGGTGTAGGAGCAGAGCGGGTGTTCCTTGGCACACTAATCGGCATGACAGAAATAAAATAAAGAGAATTGGACTCCGTCAAAACATGTATGGCCCCTTAAACAGAGAGCTAATAAAAGAGCTAAAGCTGCTTGTCCTTTCAGCTGAGCCTGCCTGATCACACACCAACAGTCACATTATCTTAATTCAGGGGATTCTTTTAAGTGTCTCCTTAAACAACGGAGAGAACGCTGCTCTGGAAAGACAAATGAGTTTACCAGTTTTAGCAGGGGTAAGTGCCTAAATCCAGCGCCATCGATCCCTATCTGGGTTATTACGAGGCTGTGAGCTGCCACTGGAGCTCCGCTGGTCGAAAAAGCTTAAAATATTACGGGCTAAAGAGGGTGGAGAGATGTGTTTGAAGCAAACCACCTCGTCCTCTGTAGTGGTCAATACCTGCAGGCGCCACAGGAAGGGCATTCACACATGCAAACACTCACGAGTGACAGTCACGGCCATCCCCCATGTTGCTCACACACACACATACATGCGTATTGGTAAAGGGATGCCTACAGAACCAACAGATCGCCCCCCTGACTCTGCAGGGAAAATTGATTTTTCTTCTCTCTGTCGTCTTTTTCTTTTTTTCCCTAGGAGGTGCTGGGCAGGTTTTTAACCTAACACTCTAACCTGAGTGTTAATGCACAAAGAGACATCATGTCCATTGATCCGGTGGTGCCGCCAGAGCGTCTTTAAACATCTGAGGGGAAAGTAACACAGGGGGGTTTATGCTAAACTAGTGGGGTGGTAGCCTTCATGTGGAATCCCTGTGAAAAATTATTTACCATTTACAATGCGATGCTACAGCACACATTATGATCTGATAAAAAAAAAAAGTCAATGTAATGTAATAGTGATAACTGTACTACCTCTAGTTTGGGCAGCAAACTTTACAAAACAGCTGCTGTTAGGTGCAGAGCTTCATACAACACAAAAACTTATTTAGATTCAGCAAAAAGTTTGGCAAAATATACAGTACCTGCAACAGTGGGTAGGAGCAGGACAAAGAAAGTACTCCAGCCCTCCGGTGTAGCACATCCTGTCTGCTAATTATTGTTATAAAAATAAAATAATACGGATTAATAATACATTAAAGACAACCAGAAGAAAAAAATCCCAGCCATAAAACATATGTATTTTTAATATGAATCTCCCTGAATCAATACCCTCAATTAGCAACAGCAAGCAAATTGCCAGGCGAGGCGTAATTACTCGAAGGTCAGTAGGTATTATTCACAGTCACTTTAGTTTACCACATTAGAACAAGACAGGACGTCGGGCTAAAATTATAAATTCCATTCCCATATCTGTCCCTTTCTGATTTAGATGGATGAAGAATAATTAACTCCTAATTATTCAGATCACTTAAGGCACTTTCGGGATCCACAAAAGAGATGCAGTCGTGTCTGTCAGCCCACTTCAGCTGCTATCATTTAGAACGATCCAACAACTTGACCAATGACAATGTTAAAAAAATAAAAAACCGTTCTGGCTGCCTGTCTGTGTCCCCCCCCCCTTGAACCCCCTCCAGCTTCAGCATTTCTACCTCAGAGGGTCTTAAGGAGGCACACTTCCTTTAAATTCACCCATATGCAAATGTTAAGATGTGATTTGCATTTTAAAGTATTTAACTCCCCATATTTATTGGGCTCTGAGGCCTTGCTGATCATTGATTTATGTGCTTCCGGCAATCATATTTCCATATTTTGTGTGGTTTTTAACGACAGTAATAATTCAAATATGCAAAAAGTTGTTCTTTGAACGATATCTTTAATTATATCCTCAAAGCATCATTCCTTTTCGCTTCTTTTTTTTCCAGAGCTGAGATTGTCTTTGAATAAAAAAAAAAAAAAAAAAAAAAAAAAGCTGAAGAATCATAAATTAGATTGTGCAATGAGACATTGACGGGCAAAACTCCAGTCGGCTACCTTATGCACAGGGAGACGTCTTAGCATGTTTTGCCTATCTCAAAAGCCACAAACAGACTCGGGGTGCTCTGCTGTAGAGAGACCCGTGTGACCTTGTCCTCCAAGCCCTTTATTAATGCTGACATTCTTTCACCACAAATCCAGTCTCAGATTGTGAAATTCGTCTCTTATACTCAACCCCAAAAAAAGAACAAAAAACAAAAAAACCCACATGCATTAAGAAAAAAAAAAAACAAGGAGACCTTCCCCCTGTTTTGCCGCTAACACATAAAGTTTCTCTGTCACCTCTGCTTATTAGAATTGTCAGAATCGCCGCGCGCTCTTATGAGAGCCGTCACCGTCTGCATGATTAAAAGTGGCGGGTTCCCACCACCGTTTGGCCTATCAGCATCACGGAGCAGCCGTCAGATGTGTCTGCGGTCCTCCTGGCCCATATTCCCTTTGTCACCTCGGCACAGCGTGGAAACTTTTTAGAATAATTGCTCACCCGTACATGAGCATGGGTGACTAATATATTAGATTAGCGGTGTTTGGTTGCAAAGGGGAAAAGGTGGTGTTTCATTATCTTGTTCACTTGGTAGGCTGTGAGTCAATATGAAAATAGAGATTAATTTAGCAGGAGAGCCTGCATGTTAGACCCCTGGCCGTAATGAGCTGCACAATAGCCTACTACACTGGAACTAATTGTATCATCATGTCATATATCTGCATGTCAGAATTCTGTGATATCAACATTTACAGAATCAAAAAAGCACTTAAATTGAAATGTTATAATGATTTAAAATAATTAAATGTAAATACTAAATGTATGAGCAATAGACTGTTTCTTTCTTTTGCAGATTTTTTGTACCCACACATCACCTCATCATCTCTGACAGCAAGAGCTGCACCAAAAAGTGTTTAGAAGCACAAGTCTTCAGCACATTATTCAACAGATTTTTCACAAAAAAATGAAAATCCAACATACTGACTCTTATTAATTTGAATGGCCCATTACATCAGTTAAAATTAATGTGGTAAATATAAATAATAATTTCCTAAATTGTACTTAAAAACTAAAGTGGTAAATTAATGAAACAATATTATTTGTGTATTACAGCAGCGTCATAAATATTACCCACAGTAATTGCTGTTGTCACTGTAATAATTTTTCAATTTCCTTGATAATTTGTTTCATCAAAATACACTCAGTGTGGCCGATGGTTTTACGGCTCCGTAGTTTTAAATGCACGCATGTAAAGAGGCTGAGTTCAGTGCAAGCCAAACACATTAACACGGGGGCCCTTGGAGGATGCATTTCACCCCAATGTTTCACTATCACTGCTGAGTCTTGCACTGAGTGCATGTAACATATGTTACGACCCCCCTCACCCCCACCCCCATCCCCACCGCCACCCCCACCCCACCCCGACCCCCTGAGACTCCTGGCACACCACCTTCCCCTCCACAAATAAGCTTTAAGCCTCGCTTCTGATTTCTGCACAGTGACTCCAAAACTGATGACTGAGGATCAATGTTATTAAGTTATATTTAATTTAATGTTTATGGTTGTGACATATGACATACACTTGCGCGCTCACAGACCAAACATGCTTAAAAGTAGCACTCCTGCTACTAGTAACACTCCTGAGCATGTATCTGCTTTTTATCTTTATCGAAAAGAGGTTACAGAAGTGGGTAAATGTTAAAAACTAAATTTGTTGTGTGACATTTGAATATGTTTTTAATATCAATATGGAACTGCGCATTCATATGTGCACACACACTGCATACAGAGACCAGTTCACTAACACACACTTATAATTAGCGGCAAAACTGCAGTCAACACGGTCAGAAGCGGTGAGAAGCTGATCAATTCACAAAGCAAATTTAAAAAAAAAAGACTAAAATCATTATAATGCATCACTTAACTGTATAAACTCCTCTAACATCCATTCTCAGCTGCACTGGTGAAACAAAGGTTTTTGTTTTGTAGTTAAATCAGGATAATGCAAATCAATTAAGCTCTGCTGAAAATCCCTCATCTAGTGTAGCGGAGCTGTGAAACAGAGTGTAAAACTATTCTCTCTCCCTCTCCACAAAGGTTATCACATTGTATCTCACTGCCTTTACCTGCTCCTATTCACTGTGAACATGCACTGATTTGAATAAGCACCGCTCCAGAGGCTCTCTTATCAGATCCCAGACGGGTGTGCCAACACAGCAGTATCAGGGACACACCATCTCTCTTCACCACCCCAAAAAAAAAGGTTAGAATAAAAGCAAGAGAAGAAGACGAAAAGAAGAAGAGAGTTGTTGTTACATCTGGGATTTGTTGCCGGATAACATGATCTGGCTATAATCACATCCAGGCTGGAAATGCAGAAGTGACCGAAAGGGGAAAGCAGTTACTCCTTCTCTGGAAATAATTCCTTTCTTCTGTTTTGATTTTGTGTTTGAAGCTATTTTTTAACTTCTTTTCACTACCAAAATGTATTTCCAACAACTGCTGACCTCCAGACTCATCAATTTATTCCACGTAGAAAATACAGGATATAATGCACTGAATTTTTAAGTGGGATATTATTAAAAAAATCATTAAGTGGTGTGATAAAAACAAATTGTAGATCCTCTAATGTGCAACAATTACCCACCGAAGGCATGATATTTTTAAGGTTTCATTTCATTAATAGCTTGCAGTGGGACTTTCTTCTTCACTATACACAGCCACAGGAACACAATTCCCTAAAGATGCACTGGTTTTCCAGTTTCATCTCGTTGTTTGCTTTTGCTCTGTGAGGGGGAAAAACACCAGCATGGGAAGGCATCAGTCAGTGAGGTTAGCGAGCATGGTAGCAACATGACCTCAGAAAATGTATCCTCCTCGGGTAGGTTAAACACACACAAACACACTCGCGCGCAAACAAACACGTACTGAGACCATGCTCATTTCCCCAGTCCTCTTAACAGGCTAACCTGCTCTCTTCATTAGGGTGCTGTGGGGACTTATCACTGTGTAGTCTTTGTCCTTGCTGTAATTGCCCTCTCGGCATGTCAGCCCCCCACCCAGCCACCCACCATCACAGCAGCCCCACACCCAGCCAGCCAGCCCAGAATCAGCCCCCTCGTGACAGGCTTGGTTAGACGGCGGTGCGGGGAGCCTCTCCTGAGACCTGCTGATCGGCCCCTGAGGTCCACCGGTATGGAGAGGCTTGTCCTAGTTAAAGCAGCACCGTCAGGGACACCCCCCCTGAACACTACGTCTGCCCTGCCACAAGCCCAGCCTCCAACTCTGCTCGTTTACAACTACACTAACACTCACTGTGGAAGTCTACTGTCTCAGTGAAGATATGAGCTGAAATATTCTTTTCACAGATTTTCTACTTTTGAAAATAAGCACGGGACACTCAAATGCATTTAAGTAAGCTAATTCGTAGGAATCTACACATTTAATTAATTGTAGTTTGCTTGTAATCTGAAATAAATGAGCAACGAAATTTCACTTCATTATTTGTCTTTAACCAGTTCTGACATTGCCACTAACCTGTACAATTATATCCGACACACGCTGGAGTCGTATTTTATTCAAAAATGACAAATATCAATTGAGATAAATGTTAAAAGTGTCAAAGATTTGAACAAACCTTTTAAACAGAATGAATAGAATCTTAATTGCATTTCATTCATGCACGAGATCCACATGTACCACACACCAGGCAGTCTCAAACTGCAAATCAAGTGTGTGACTGTTGGTTTCTAGCAAGTTGAATGGCGCCATCTAATGTCCAATAAAAAGATCACAAGTGAAGAACACCAGCAAGTGTTTCTCTGGCTCCAAACTGGACTCAAAGAAACAAATTAGTTTTTCATTCTACTTAAAGCTTATGCAGCCTGTAAAAGTAATCAGATTTTGCTGGGGGGCTTGGAAAGCAGCAAGCAGGCTTTGAAGTGACCATAAAAGTGGGCAGAGTGAACCCCCTAATTTGAAATTTAACTGTAATAGACACAGAGCTATCGGTGTTGCAGCATAATCCTGACCTCTGTTTGTTTTGCTGAATAAACAGAATAAATGAATAAATGCTTCCTCTTCACATGGAGCGCTCCTCCTCATCACGCTCAACATTTCTTCTCTGTGGGTTAATCGATGTGTCAGCGTTTTCACGGCCGGCTGCAGGGGTTCAGACCTGCGCCTCGGTCTGGAGGGGCTCAGTGGCATCAGCGTTAACATGGAAGAGCAAAGACAGTGCGGCTGGCAATGGGGTCTTCTACTTTTCCGGTTACCCGTCCACTCCTCTTTCCTGTGAGCCTGACACTTACGGATGCCAGATTAGAAGGCAAGCAGCTCCCCCTACTCATTTTCCCACATTCTTACACTTTATCCTCCTCAAAAAAATGCCCCTCCGCCCCCCTCCCCCATCTGCCCCTGCAGCAGCTTCGTTACAATCGGGTGGCAACTGCACTGATCTTAGTGGCAGCCACCAAGAACGATCGTAACCTCTTACACCACTAAACTCAAGATCAGCTACCGAGGCTATGGCAATGCAGGCAAACAAACAGTAAGACATAAAAGAGACATGATAAGCCGTATAACATTTTAATAACTTTGTTGCACCGCATCTGAAATGCAAACACATTAAAGTGGACACTGTGCCCCTCTCATTAAACACACAGCAGTGTAAACATTATCTAGCTCTCTCCGAACTTGCATAAACGCACACAAAGACCTCATTGCCTTTCTGCATCCCAGCATCCATCCAACGCATGCCACCAACAAGCCTTGGGAGTTTTTCTACGGGGGTGTTTTATGCGTCCCATGGGGCTCTGAGACAGTGAGATGTGGATATAGCACACAGAGGATCCCAGTCAAGGACACAGGCAGCATCACTCACTCCGCCATTATTCCCCCATATTTAAAGCTGGGGCTACCTGAGGGACTGTAGCTACACACGCAGAGGAGGATGGGGTGATTTCAGAGTCCGACGGGTGTGCTGAGCGACTGAGAGCTGAAGGAGCTGCAACACAGGCAAACAGATAGAAAGAAGAGAGAAAGAAAAAAGAGAGAGAGAGAGAGAGAAGGAGGGAGTGACGGAGGGCTTTATATGTCAGCCCGGTGATACCAGCATTTTTATGGCCGAATATTTTTCCTCTTGTCAGAGCTGGATAAGGAATCACCATAAGGTTGGGGAGCATGAATATTGCCTTTGAGGGTCCACTGTGGCTGCTCCTGTTTATGGTTGACTAGCAATCAGCCACCGATTCAGGACCCACAACCCCTCATCCATCCATGTCAGCAATTAATCAATTAAACGGGCAGCGGGGAGGAGTGGGGATTGGCTAGGTGTGTTAATACAATGGCCTGTTAAGGTTGATGTAATTTCATCACTAATGTCACCCATTCATCACGGCTTATTATCTGTTTCGCATAGACAACGGTCAATATCACTTCATAAATCTGAGAATAATCTGGATCTTGTGATATTAAGCCTGAAGGACGCCACAAAATGATGGACGACAGAGAATGAGCGCCAAATTTAACAATCCCGCTGAAACAATCGGCATAAACACAATGTGACATTACAAAACAGGAGTGAAGCCATTTTAGATTTCTAACGAATCATATGAGATTAGATTTGCCCTTACATTCTGTTTGCTTGATGGTAAAAAACAGAAAACTTTACATTCTGTCTATGACTAATCAACAAGGGTTGATAATAACAATAAAATTAACCCCTGCTATGGGTTCCTGTGGGCCACCAACCCCAAAAACATGACATTAAAGATACCCTGTCTTTTTAAACCTTGATGTGGTATCTAAAGGCTTTTATCATAATAGAAAAGGCGTGTAAATAGATGCTAGTGTGTGGGAGGGGGCCCTGTCCGCTTGTGAGCCTGGTATGAGCATGTGTGGGCCAGACCACATGCGACACACAAAGTGAGAGCGGTATGTTTTCTGGACTCGAGCCACTGACAGCAGATAGTTTGTGCCAGTATTTCATAACTTGAAATGTCACCATTTTCAAGGCCAAAATATCTGCAAACTTACAAAGACTCAGTGTTTCTCTGAGATTTTCATTACAGTTATGGAGACACCACACTGGGACAATGGACCCCGGTGTGGAGCATATTATGATCTTACTGTTGGTTTTACGGTCCAGTTTGAATTTCTAGCTTGCTTTGTTTTGTACCCAGACCACTTCCGTAATTATCTTTTCCACACCTGTGGCTCCTGTCCTCTTGCTGGGTTAGGGACTGCTGATGCTCATTGAGACACCATAAGTAACACCGGGTTACACAAATGAACTTGACCTAACCTGATACTAACTACTAATCATGACCACAATCCATGCATAATTGTTTGGAATCCAGTCATATTGTTTAATTAGACTTAAGAGTTTACCTCTGACAAGAAGCATAGTGCTGATTAATTCTACAATAAATAGAAAGAAACTACAACATACCCATCGTTTCAGTTGAACAGCAAACACTGGCTGATATCCAGTTTTTAACCGGAGGCCAATACCTGCCCTGTGTATCGGTCTAATGCCACTAACAGCTTCAGTCAGACACAAAGAGTCTCCCTTCCACCCAAGCCAACATTTCCCCAGCACTCCCAGCAGGTACATCAGCTCAATTATGATGATGGCAATGACTGATTGCATTTTACCTCTCCCCTGTTCCCCCAATAAGTCTGGCCATCACACAGAGAGTGGGAGAGAGAGGGAAGAGCAGAGGGAGACAGAGACTGAGACAGAGAGCGAGATAGCAGCGTCATCTCCGGTGAGCTACAAGCATCCCAGATGCCAGTCTCCAGGACGGTATCAAACATCTCGGTGGCAGACTCACCATGAAAATAATCTATACCTACAGGAAGTCAATTAAAAAGTGCCAGGGGAGATTAAGAGCGGCGTGACAGCTCTTCGTCAGGCCATGGGTTTGTCTGGGAGAACCAGCGTGTCTGCTGTGAGTGTGTGGAAGGTAAAAGTGTGTGTGTGTTGGCTGGAAAGATGTGTTGGAAAGTGGGTGGGTGATGGTGGTGGTGGAGGGAAAAGACTGTTGCCGAACACCCTTAAAAGCTCCCTCATGAATATTAAGAAGGTCTTTGGCAGCCGGCAGCTCTTGCTACAAGTTTGCAAACCAGTGTAATGTGTCTGTTTGCGCTGGAAAAGGACTCAGTCTGGATATCAATTAAATCAAGCGCTGTCAGTCTGATGGCCCTCTCAATGGAGGGACAGCCCATTCCCCTCTACACATCAGCTCAGCTTTGTGTCAACCATCCATCTCTCATCCTCCCCTTTCCTCCCTCCTCTCTCCCAGCTGCCATCTTTATCAACCCCTCTTTCTTTCCTCTTTCTCTCCTCTGCTCTCTCTCCTTCTCTGTCTCTCAAGCAGCCGGTAACTGAACGCACAAATTACTCTCCCCTCCACCTTTAACTCCCACTAAATCTTTCCCCTTTTCCACTTTGCTGAGCCGGGATATTTTATTCCTCCATCAAATATGCATCCCATTAATTAAGTTAAATTACTCCTGACTGCCAAATATCCCCTGTCCCGATGGGTGTCAACACGGAAATACATGACTGTGAACCTGCAATGACACAGCCCCAACGCTTTAACATGAGTTACAGCCTTTTCCAGCTCCGTCCATGGGCAGATTACCAGACACTTTGGGCGGCTGGAATTAAGCGCCGTTCACTCCTTCCCCTCCACGCGGCTTTTTAATAAGTGCACAATGGATGACACTCGCACTTCTGACAATGAGAGGACTGATATTTTAATTACACCCCTTTTTTCATCTGCCTTCCTCTTCATCTTTTAATTGCTGTTGTTAATCACTCATTAACTTTCCCCTCTTTATTGTTTTTTTTCTCCTACAATATACCTATGACATGATTAGCTCCATAGAATGGATTGTTCAGCAACATTTTTTCAACAATTCAAAGTTTGTAGTTCTTTTGTGGGGACATGGTTCGGGGTGGGGGGTGCAAACTTTACTTTTTTTCGCTTCTCTAACGAATGCAGTTAATTCACGTTTGTTAGCTGATTTTAATCTTTAGAGGGTATATTCAAAGTGTTCAAATGCTATCAAGATAGGATTTTGTAAGGCAGAAATTGTTACTACTCTATACTATTGACCACCGCTTCATTTTTGTCCTGCAAGTTGTACCAAAAAGTGATGAAAAGCTGAGAAAAGCTGAGACCACAAGAAGTTTAATGTTTTGGAAAAGAAGCTACTGAGATCATACATAGTGAAGACAATAGCCTCTTAACTTGGTCAGTCCTCAAGAGTAGCATAACTTAATATCAGGAGCCTATGTGCTGCGTTGGCTCCCTAGTTTAACTACTGATCTTGCCGTTTAGCGTCTGAACATAATGTTTTTGTTTTTCTTTGATTAAAGTGAAATGCTCTAATTATGAAGCCCCCAAACCCCTGTTCTGGGCCCACTAAAGAATATGAGATTGTTATTAAAACCTAATAGGACTGATCTGCTGACAGATATTTCTCTCTTTTGTCTCTCGCGCTCAGCGATGCCGAGCGGGGTCCCATTCAAACTCTTCAAAAGCATCCCTTCACCAACACGAGACTGACTGAGCAAACAGACATCACCTCCCTCAAGTAATTGTGCTGTGTAATTTGAAACACAAATTTAATAGCATTCATCGTCTTTCTGCTGAGTATTGGGTCTATAATCCAAACTCAACTAATGAAGCCATATGTTTGTTGTCATCTCTTCGGCAGAGAGATATCTGCAAGGACACGTCACGTGAGTGAGAAAATAAAGTTTGACAATGTAGCTCCAAAACAAGTATAAAAAGTGTAAAACTGTTCACTGGTGGATTTATACTGATACATCGATGTTGTCTAGAATTGATTTCTCTCTCTCCTCTCTTTTGCCTCTCCTGCCTTTTTCTGTGTGTGCTTGTGTGCCTGTGCACGAGTGTGTTTCTATTGCAAAAAACATTAATTTTACAAACATCAGCCCAAGGCTACTAAACACATCCAATCCATTATGCTGCGCTTTATCGTGTTATGGGGGGTAACGGGCTGTAAAGCTGTCTCGGTCATAAAGAGGGATCGCAGAGTGCCGAGTCAAACCAGGATGCCGAGCTCTCCAAGCCATACGCAGCCCTCGTTATCATCAGAACATCTCCGTCCCATACTTAACCTTTCCAGACCAGCCTTTCTGCATTATTTTCCAAATGACCTTTAGCGTTACTTATTTCATTTCCGATAATGGCACACTAAATTTAGTTAAATGCATCACAGCAAAATGTGTTTATTTTGGTGAAGGGGACTACACTGACTGACAAGGACCATGTTCCCAGACACAAACTGCTAGGTGTCCGAAGCAGTAAACATGAATACATCTTCCAGATGACGATAAATACCAGGGCCTGTGTCTGAGGGCACTGATAAATTAGACGCATCAAAACAAGTTTAAAAAAAAAAGAAAAAAAGAAGAGCATTGAAATAAGGACTACATACACTAGACATATAAATATAGGGTTGTTATTTCATCTGAGCAGAACATCAGGGATGCCCTGGAGGGCACAACCTCAGGGTCAGGATCAGTTTGCCAACTTTTACGACTCACAGAAAAAAAAATAAAATTAATAAAAAATCAATAATAATCATAAAAAATAAATAAATTAAAAAAAAACAATGTATTCATGTAGGGGCCAGCTTTCCTTGAGGTAGTCATACTTCATTTTTATATTTTATCACTTTACATGCCTGCAACTGCATATTTACAGGCATCTGAAGGTTGATGAAAGTACTAATGAAAAATGCTAACACAAAAGGCTTATTGGGTCTGAACCGTCTGAGGAAAATATTCAGTGTTTACATCTGTTGTGTGTTAATGAATTCAGAATTCCGGCTTTCTGTTCCTGCCAACACATGGTGCACGCTCTCTGTCACACACGGCAAATCATTTAGGACATTATGAGCTTTCAAAAGGTCTAACTCTTACATAAATACGTAGCTACCCTAGAGCTGTTGAATCAAACACACAATCCCTCAGCCTTTAAGGAGCAGCGTGTTTCACGCCCTTGCTGTGTGAGCAGAGGGGTTGGGGTGGGGTGGAGGGATCTTAGCGAAATCGCTAATGTACGTGATGATTAAGTGTAACTCAAATACCGAGTGTGTTGTTCGTACGCCTGACAGGCAGTAATTTGGTGTATTATATTCTGCGGTTTTAATTGCACGCCACCAACGTGTCCCTCTGACACGTTATGAAGCGATGATGTACAATTATTTCGGGGCGGCGGGAGATCAGTGGAGTGACATTATAATCATCCTCACAGGGATCCCTCTCTTCATCTGCAACAACCATTAATGTTTAAATGGGAGGAAAAAAAAACATAAAAATAGTTCTCAGGGAGTTCTAACCAGAATCTGTTTGAGGATTATAGAGAATCACGTCAGGGGAGAAGGAGAGGGGTGTGGATAGACAATAGAGGGGCTGAGTTAAGTGACGGCTTTCTCTGGATAAGCAGCAAGCTAAGATGCTCCTCCACTGTCACTGCCAGGCCTCACACTACTCATACAGGCCCAGGCATTAAGGCACATTACAGCGGATGAGCCACGCAGGGCGGAACTGATGGGCTATTCTGGGAACAGACCAGACAATCTCACAAGACAGGGGGGACATAAAAACCCTGACATGAACCAGCCCCATCCTGTTAACAGTCAAATCACACACACAACACCCAACATGAAATCATGACTATATATACTCTCTCCAACACTAAGTCAAGAAAACTGAGGCAAGGGAGGGAGGGAGAAAAAAACACAATGCAGCCTCCTCCACAGAGAAGACAAACTTCAGCATGTCGCAAACTTTTGTGTCGTGAGGAAGCAACGATTTTTAAGTTTTGTTCAAATTCCTGAAGTGACACTAGGAAATGGTCAGTTTATGACCTATAATCATAAAACGGCGGTCCACTAGAGGACAATCCGTGTCCATGATAGTGTTAATACTTCTAAGGCCCAGGCTGAGATATTAAACCAATGCCTCAAAGCATTTACACTGTTTATGCATAATTTAACACCTACAACAGCACTGGATGTCCATTACATCTTTGGGGGGAGGAGAGAGCAGGAGGTGGAAATGCTGAATCCCGGGCCTTTCTGGTACATGATGGAGGAGAGGAGGAGGAGGTTCATTAAGTGGCCATCCCCACTGTGGAAAAAACACGCCGGGAGGAAGCGCAAGAATCGTCTCACCCGCTGGAGGATTTTTTTAACCAATTAAATATGAGAAATCTTATCTTGCATGCTAACAGCCAATTTGTGTTTTTCTGCTGCTTTTGCATCTTAAGAGTTGTTCATAGGCAAATTAAGACAGATCAGTCCGTTTCAAATAAAAACACATACGGGCAAATAGATCGGTAGCAGAGTGGACAAACAGACGCCCAGAGGAAGTGGGAGAAACGGTGAGGCAGAGACAGAAAGCCTATAAAGTGTTAGCGATGATGAGCGAGGCACTGACCAGCCCACTCAGGTTTGATTGGCGGCAATGTCAAGGGTTCCTATCTGTCCTGGCCTTGCATTTGCATTTGTTAATTAAATGCCACAACAATATGATCTTTAACTATCAACAAGTTCCCACCCAACCCCCCGACTCCTGAGGAGAGACCAGCGGCAACGAGCTGAAGCTAAAGTGAGGTGGACAGCCGAGGTGCAGCATGTCCATTCGCTCACAGTGTCAGAGCCGAGGTAATCTTCACGTCTGAAAATATTAACAAGGAAAACACGGCAATCGATGCTGGTGGGGGGGGTTTATTTATTTGTTTTAAGGGCAGGCCAAGAAAGAAGAAACACACAAACAATAAGCTCAGGTAATGCTATAAGTCTATGCCCCGTGGAGACCCAAGAGTCTGTAAGTGTGAAACAAATTAATGGAACACAAATTTCAACCTAAAAACCCAAACATATTCCAGTGAAAACTGAAATGACTAATGCTGATTAAACACAAATTTTTTTTTATTACTATTTTTTCTGTTTCGCAAAATGTTACCATGTCATCAGCGTCCTCTGCGAGAGGAGAGTGCATAACTTAAACGGCCCATAATCTCACCTTCCACATTATACCTGAAACATCCATTAGTAACATGCTGTAGATTCGGGTTAACGTCATCAGATGAGAAAAGTTTAAGAACAGGAGCGGGTTATGTGTATGTATGGCTGTGGCCTTAATGAGGGTGTTTCTGGGGGTTTCTTTGTGTTTGCTGCTCTTTAGTCAAGAGGAGGGACGGCCCGGTGATCAGTCAGTACTGAAAGCACACACAGGGACGATTTGTCACCAGTGGCTGGCCCTGGCAGCACACAGCTCCTCCATCCGCATGATTTGTGAAAGCAGGGGCTGTATTTAGTAGTCCCATTTAAAGGCATATTGGAGTACCGCTCTGGATGTATGTGCGTGTATGTAAAGCTAGACGCTTGGTCAAAAGCCCAACACATTTCACAGCACTTGGGAGAAGAGGGTTTTCAGCTGGAGGGCTTGTGAAACATGAGCCCTTCCTCTCATTAAAGGAGAAGCAGTGTTTAAACCAAAGCTTGTTTGCTCCTGCTGTAATATGTTTGCGAACATCAGCAGGAGCAAATAAACACATTCGCTCTGCGCGGCTGCATAGGAACAAAATCGGCCTGCTACTGAACTAAATGGAACGCTTTACACAGAATTACGCAGAGGGACAAACTAATAACTCCGCATATGTCTTCATCTTTGCAAGTGTGTAGTCGCAGAAGCTCGATGGCACAAAGCTGGAAATCCCACAATTTACTCTATTCCCCGACTGCATGTTAAACAGCTTAACACGTCCATTTGAACATGGCAAGGCAGTGAGGAGGCCTACCACGGGAATGAAACAAGCTGAACACAACATATGGTCTACATGTAGGGGGTACAAGATAGTGGGTTAATAACTGTACTCTTGCACTTCTGCGTATTTATAGACCTGTGCTTACCTATGTACACTTCCAATTAGGATTATTTGTACAGCTGAAATGAAAAAGAAGGCAAAATATTTCTTTTACTTTGGATTCCTGAGGAAAGCTGACTAGGAGCATTTGTGTTTTTTAAGAAAGGCCTGGGAGCCCTAAAGGTTAGTTTTTCATGCATTTCATGTCATACATTTACTCATTAATGAATTATCACCAAAATTTAGGGAATGTTTTTGGACTGAGGCCAGCTTTTATCAATATGAAATGGCTTGAAACTGATCGTTTTCTCGTCTAAATAAATAATAGCCTATGCATTTAGAGTTTCAATCAGAATATTAAATGTGCCTTTCAAGTATGACTTTATTGTATGTGGTAAAAACCACATACATCAATGTGTTCTCACTCTTTTGAAGTAGAATTCAAACTCAGCGAAGGACACCAAGATTCTCTAATGGCGTACTAATGGCTTTTTGATCTTTGGACTAGCTGCTCATTTCGTCAGTATGTGGAAGGTTTTGATCTTCACTTGACAGTGGTGGAATGTAACTGAGTACATTTGTACTGTACTTAAGTACAAATCTGATGCACTTGTACTTTACTTGAGTACTTCCATTTTCTACTACTTTATCCTCCTACTCAGCTACAGCTCAAAAGCAAATATTCTACTTTTTACTCCCCTACATTAGTTTGACAACTTTAGCTACTGCTTTCTTTGCAGAGTTAGTTTAATAATAGAAAATCAGCAAGTAACTGATTATCTGATAATATAGATTAAGATAAAATGTATTGATTCCCGAGGTTAAATTCATAAGCCAGCCAGCAGATGAACTATATGGAGTAGTTAGAACACCTTTACCAGTTTCATAATTAAAGTGATTAAACACATTAACGCATCAATAATTATAATTCAGTAACATAATATGCATCAATCTGAAACATGCCATTCTGATTAATGAGTACTTTTATTCTGGTAGTTTAAGTATGTTTTGCTATTAATACTAATGTACTTTGACTTAAGTAAAAAATCCATGATTTTAACTAATAACAATACTTTTACACTGTGGTATTGCTACTTTTGCTTAAGTACAAGATCTAAGTACTTCTTTGACCTTGGAAGATCTCACAATCTCAGAAATCTCACAATTTTAAAAAGCAATCTATATCAGTTTAGCAGCACTTCTGTTATTGTGGTTGGCAAGGTTAAACGGGATTAAATTATGAATTAGCTTGAGCAACTGCAATTTAAAATGGGCTGTACAAGAGATAATGAGAGCAGGTCACTAATTAGACACCAACATAAACACCTACACCTAAAAGGAGGAACACAACCATTTGCTGACTCCCGCTGGTACTTGGTTCACAGTGTCTACTCTGTTCTGAAAACTGCACCAAATAATACCACTACACATTGTACTATTTCATTATACCAAAGTTTCCAAATAAATATGCGACCTTTACAGATGCTGCAGGTCATGTTATCATCTAAATTTTAATTTTTTAATTTAATTGTCCCAAACTTTCCTAATCAGCCTGAATAAATTTTCACATGGCTGTTTCTAACTTTATAGCTGGTGCCAGTATCAGTTTTACATATATACATGCTAAATACTAGGGGTACACTCATGATTAAAGTACCAGACTTTCAGTTTGAACGTTCAGCCAGTCTAATGATCTGACCACCCTGTCTCCAAACTCCTCGCCAATGTCAATTTCACTCCTCTCCACTTTAGAATCCTTTTAAATACAGTGTTTTCAGTCTTTTCAAAAAATTATATATGTAACTCACCCACAGATGTCGCATTTGTACTCCCTCATGCCAAGGTGTCTCTTCACATGGTTCCTGGCGTCTCCCAGCTGAGCAGTTGCAAAGTTGCAAATCTTACACATGAAGGGCTTGGATCCTGCAAAACAAAGTACAGACAGTTCATATCCAACAGCAATATTATGTTTGAAAGAAAGACATGGCAATTTTAATAAAACACGACTGAATAACCACTGAGCAGAAATCTGATTTTACAATACAGATCATTTTTCAATGCCAGGCACGCAAGACTGTTATTAGTTCTGTGCTAGGACTTCAACCTTCTTCACAGCCACAAAATGACTTCAGAATTATAAAAACAGATGCCTTTACAACAGTCCCCATAAAAACTACAGTCACACTTCAAGTGCTTCTTTCACTCTCTATCTATCCTTGTCACTCTCCTTCATCTCTTACCGACTCTTCCTTTGCCTGTGGATGCGTAAATTGGATTCCAAAGGTCAGGGCAAATACGTAAATCAATTCTGTGTGCGCTCACTACCTCCCATTCCATCATTAAAGCGCTAATCACTCTGGCGGGCGTCGTGGGGAGGTTTCTCCCTAATTATTGTCATTAATAAGTCCAGAGGGCTGGGTGGCGTTTGAGAGAGTGGCACAGCCTCTGCCTGCAATCAGTCATTTAAGAGCAGAGCTGCGAGGGCTGATGCTGCCACTATCTGCATGACGCATAAACACAATGGCTCAAGCTGAAAGAGGGAACTGGGTCCTTCAGATGTGAACACATGAAAATGGCAGTTTAAGTTTGACAAAAATCAACTGATCATGTAGTTTACCAAACTCTAAATCCAGACAAATAACAAGCTAAAGCCTACACTTGTTCACAAAAGATAAACACATGCATTCTGCAAAATAACATATTGTGTTTCGCAGGCTGAGCTAGATTTAGGCCAAAATAACACAGTGCAACACTGCAAACTAAGTGGGAGCCTGGTAAGATATGATATCCACATACGCATCTCTGAGCAAACCCTCACCCTCTCACTGTGAATATCCCAAGACGTTCTACAATATTTATTCCAGGGGCAGCTGCTGATTTGATTAAGCACTTTGTGTAGATTACTAATTCGTTCATACACGGTTCACTTGCTGTGAGCTGGAAGTACGACACATCGAATTTTAAGCCGGTAACGAAGATTGAAAGGCAAGCCTGTGCTAACAAGCCCCATAAACACGGGAGGGGGGGTGCAAAAGCAAAGCCAACCTCTTCATTTCACATGTCCCTACAGTATACTACACACACACACACAAGAACAAATAAAGGCAAATAAACACATACAATCCCTATACGCAACTACACACTTCACACCTAAATGTGCAGACACTTTCACACGCACACAATAAATCACACAACACAATCATCAACACCCGCCGTAAAGAACAAAAAGACTGACACACACACACTCACACCACACCTACACATACCTACATCTAGATGCAGAACCCCACCTCACACCTGTGCATGTGCATACAGACACACACATTACATTCACAAGACATAATCACCTCATGGACAAACAGAAGGAGAGACAATCATTCCCTCTCCTTCTCACTCACACTCACACACAGTCAAACACACACAACCTAAAGTTGAGGTGAGAGGGAGGCGTGTGGGGAGCTGATTTGTCCAGATGGCTGGCTGAGTATGAGACATGGCAGGGAGGAGAGAGATGTAACGTCCCTCAGTTCTCACATCTTATCACATTAATACTCCACCACTCCACTTAAACAGCCTCCGTGAAACTGAAATTGACCATCAATGCGGTGTCATGTTAAATTAATATTGCCATCCACATAGGGGCGATGTGGCTCCCTCACATCCCAGATGAGACAGGGAATGACTAATTCATTTCCTGAGAGAAGAGGAGAACCTCATGCAATGTTTCACTACGCACACACACACAAGGTGATGTCTTAAGCCTTCCACATGCCATACACTCCTGTGATAGCTTTGGCTTGAATCTTCAGGTTTGGAGGAAGAAAATAATGCATGATCATATATTTCAAATAAATATCAGCATTTTTAGGTTTCTCTCTTTCAGATGATCACTGTGCAAGTCATTATCTGTCACACAAAGGGTTGCGGATATCCAGTCCAAATGTATGTTTATTTGGCAAACGCCAGCAAATGGAATGTAGTTAATGCAGTGTCATAGAAAGCATTAAATGTGATCCTATGTGGGGAATTTCACCTGATAAATATATTGAAACTGTAGTGTAAATGAATGCTAGAGGGGAGGAGAGTGACAGAAAATAATCTCTCCCTGCTTGCAAACACAAAGTTGAGGAAATAAGAACAGGTGGGGACTCACAAAATACACAATAAAAATGTTAAACTTGAAGCAGATAAGCCCAAGAAATTCTGACATTTAGTCTCCATTAAAAAATAAATAAGTACATAATAAAGGGCTCCAAGCTTCACTTCCGCTGTCTTTCATGAGAGCCCTGTTACTTTATGTGAACCCCGCTTTCTATGAAAAATTCTCAACCCCATGACATCAACACATTATTTTTCATCACATCTTGTTTGTCATGCAACTCGTTCCATTTCACCATGTATGCCCAGGACAGGTATGCAGGGAGGTCCACAATCATTATAAACATCCATGCTGCATAATCATCTTGGCACTGGCAGCCATCTCTGTGGTTAGTAACTCGAAACTGTATCCGGAGTCTGTTGAAAACAATGTCTAGTGGGACATTAGGGGTCTATGGTGTTTGTACAGCTGGTGTAAAGGTACAATAGTATGCCAAAATTGACAAGTGAGGTGAAAATAATGTCTGCTCGTAGTTGCGGTCACCGTGGTTGCCACTGGTTTTAACCCTTCGAGTCAGAAAGAACTGTTGTCTTCACATGGTTTGGCCAGCTCCCCAATAGTTCCCCTGAGAGACAAGTTGCCCTCCAAAGCCTTCTTATGGTTCACTAGTCCCTCTGCTGCCTGCATGATGACTGCTGCAGCAGGAGGCACAGGCATGGAGAAACAGAAATGAAATTAGAGCTGGAAATACTTCAGTCTTGTCCAAGTCCATTTTCTATTTTCATTTTGACTCAGCTTTCACCTTTCCACACTTTTCTCCATCTGGTAGTTCTACATTTTCTTGTCGTCAAAATTCCATGCCCTGAGTTTGATGGCGAGTGATGGCAATGGTTTATATTGGCATTGTATTTACATTTTCTATGTACTCTGTTTGTTCCACTCCATCTGTGTTTGGATCTGGTTGCAAAATGGACTTGGACTTGACTACAAATGAAATAAAATAAATATCAAATATGTGAATCACTAATTCCATCCACATTTTATACAAGGTCCTCCTTCGTCAGTGTCTCTGGGGGAAGATGAAGATTTTAATGTCCCCCATCACTGGGGAATAACATTAAATAATTTTCAGGATTTAAAGGTCTTATAAATAAATGTATCAAAAGTCCACATGATCATATTATAGGCTACATGATGAAATTTTAATATATCCGAACATAAGGCAAGTCAGTGGAGCACTTCTAGTTTTACTTTTCAGTTATCTGTGCAAACACACATCACACCCTGTATGTAAACGGGCATGCATGGCATGTGTGCCCATTACTTCAAGGCTCAGTCTGAGGTCAGACAGCTCACTCCAGTGAAAAAGTGACCAATTTACCTCAAAATGCAAATTCCAGCTGTAACCTCATTGGCAAAATGCAAGCATGTTCCTTTAAGGGACAACTTGACAAATCTGTGTGCAGCCTCCCACTACCGACTCTTGATTTCACTGATTAATCAAGTGAATAAAAACTAGGTCTTAATTAAAAGGATCTGGACGCACTCCCAGCCCTGAAACTGGCAGACCCCCACCGTGCAGCTCCACAGCCCAACAAACAAACTCCCAGAATAAATGACCACCATATAAAAGGTGAATAATTCACTGTAATGAGGGAACTTAGCAATGATAACAACTGGCATATGTTGTCAAAATGAAGAGAAATGGGTTCTTTCCACAAATAAGAACAGCACAAATGAAAGTGGAGAAAAATCTCATAAACAAGAACATAACTCAATTGAATAAAAAGAGGTAAACCTAAAAAACAAAGTATTCATCATTTTAAACCTTAGAATGTGCCCTTGACTTGAAGCCATCTGTTGGGACCTCAGTGTCACAGCTTTCATTTTCTTAAGTAACACTAAGTAAGTGACCTCAAAACTCAAGAATTATGACACAGGGTAGAATTATGAATACATATAGACCAATCGTTAATAAGAAGAAAGTGGTGGCTCAACATTAATCATCAGGATTTTAACCTCGATTCTTACAGCTTTAAACAATCTGATTTTAGCAGTAAGAAACCTGACTTTGGCCACATCAGCTGACTGGCATACAAGATGCAAGGACAAAGAAGTGTTTTCTTTAGGTGAAATTATGCTTCTACCTCAGCAAATACACTGGTTATCCCTCTTAAACAACTGATGTAACAACGTATAAGGACATTGTATTGGAATATTTACTTTACACTACATTTAGTCAATTAGGGCATATGAGGACATACGGTAGTTAAATTACCACACACAAATAAAGCTACGTGACAAAGCTATGATACCTGCACAAACCATTCTCTGTCAACAAATCTGAAAGTGGAAACAAACGTACTTACATCTCCCACTGTACATCTCCCATTCACACACACAAAGACACGTCTGATCAAATCATGTACACACATTGTAAGCACAAAGCATGGGCTTCAATTTAAGTACCATTAAAGTTTGGACTGAACTATGGGAGGCAGAGAAGGGCATTTATTGATGGCGCCCTCACATCTCGTTCCTGCATTAAGTTGATTTTAAAAGCAATTAATACACATGGTCAGGGAAAAGTAATGGAGCGCCCTATGTTCTTAACCTGCCGGACACTTCCCAGTCGAAGCCCTGGCCAACGTAGCCCTGCTTTGCATTATAAATGACAAGATAAATCTTAATGGATTGAGCATAATCAGCTAGCCATGAAGGCTGACATATACACACATTCTGCAGGCGTACGAGTGCTCACACACATATACACAAACATGGACGTACAGACACAAGGGAAATTAAAGGCTTTGAATACGTCTGCATTGATTATTTTAAATTATTAGCCCACCTCTCTTTGGACCTCCAATGCTTTTAGCCTAAGCTTTAACACATTTACAGAGACTTATTGACTATAATTACAACTGAGTCTTGGTAATGGACACATCAATTATGAGTCGCACATGTCTCTGACCAAGCGTTGTTCAGGGAATCCCAATCTGGGGTCCATTAGCGTCTCTCCTGCTGGTCTGAAGCTCAATCAGTCTTTACCTTCACCTCAACTGAAACAGCTATTACCTGGTTGCAGCAGATAGAAGCCTCAACATTAGCTTGAACTGAAAGAAGATGCTGTTGTCCCAAAAACACAAGCTTAATAGCTGAGCAGCTACACAAAGAGATCATGGCTTTCCCTTTTAAGATTGTGTTGAGATGTGTTCAGGTACTCATAAGGCATCAAAAGGTCCCATAAGAACCACAAATCGAACCTGTGTCAGCCACCAGAGGTTCAATATTTACTCATTTTACAACTGCAACATTGTAAAACTGCTTTTAAGAAACTGCTTTTTTTACATTTGTCCAATCCAGATCTTGTATCTAGTCCAAATACTTAATCATTTGCATCCCAATGCATCTAAAATGAGTCACCAAGTTACTAATTCAGGTATTTCCTGGAAGGGAAGATAGAAAGCATCAGAAACATCTTCCTTGTTTTCATGTAGTGTTTCAGCAAACTCCTAGTGGGCTGAAGTAAGTTGTCCTTTAATTCCTACTTCTACTTCTACATGTCATACATACTAGATTGATGTGTATGCATTATATTTTATGTATCAGAGGCACAGAGAGTACGAGGAAAAGGAGGAACGATTGAGCAACACGAAGCAGGATACATACCGGTGTGTGTGCGAATGTGTGCCAGGAAGGCCATGGAGTTGCTGCTCTTGCACACCTTCCCACAGTATTTACACACACTGCCCTGGTTCTCTTCTCGCTCGCGGTTGATCTGCTCCGTGTCTTCCAACACATACTTGTTAACCTCCCTCAGAAGCTCCTCGTGTTTCTCCTTTATGTGAACAAACAGATCCTGCTCTGATTCAAAGCGGTCCGTGCATTTCACGCACTTGAAGCTTGCGCCTCCTTCGGGCAGCTCTTCCACGCTGTTCTGCTCGTTGCGGAGGTGGGCAGCGCTGGTCAGGTGCTGATGCAGGTTGCTCTCGGTGTAGAATGACTTGCCACACACCAAGCAGTGGAAATGCTTCTCTTTTGACGGATGCTTCATTGAGATGTGAACGTTGAGCCCACTGATGCCATCGGCCATAAAGCCGCAGTCCTCGCAGCGTATGCGAGAGTTGCTTCCTTTGGCTTCCTCTCTCACCTTCACTGTGTGTCGTTTGAGCTTCTTGACATATGTTGAATTGCAGGACAGGAAGCTAGAGGATACTGGTGATCCTCCAGTCAGACATATTACAGCAGCCTCGCCTTCTAAAGCCATACCTTCCTGCAGAGCTTGCTCCTGCTCAGCAAGGGCCTTCATGGATACAATGCAATCATCAAAGGGAAGGGCCTTGGACATTTGCGTATCAGAATGAGAGCTGTCACTTTTTGCATTTAAAATTTCCACATCTGCATTTGAGTGTTCGTCGCCTGCTTGTTTAGCCCCTTGCTCCTGGCTGTCTGTCTGTGCAGACTGATCCAGTGCAGGTTCAAGTTCTACTGGGGTCTTCTGGGGCTCAGGCAGTGCTGCAAGTCCAGTTGTCTGGTCAGCTGGCTCTGGTTCAGTGCCACTCTCTGATTGCTTTTCATCTGCACTGCCAGCCACACTAGCCACAGCATCAACAGACTCCATTGTGGCAGAGGGTGTAGTAGTATTCTGGCTTTCCATAGCTTGGTTGCCATCAGAACAAGATTTGGACTCTTCTGTGGGGCTGGGAGGTTCACATTCAGAGTTAGAGTTTTCCCCTACAAACTCAATGACCTCCTTCAGCTTCAGTGGGACTGCCAAAGCTCCTTGCCCCTCATTCCCTAGTGGTTCCAGGTATTTCTGGCTTTTCTGTTTGTGCTTTTCTGTGTTGGCATGGCGAGACATTTCCCTGCTTGTTACAGCATAGTAGCTACACGCTAGACAGACATACTCAAAGTCTTTGGTGTGCTTTCTCTTGACGTGAAGATGGAGGGAAGGGAGTGACTGAGCTACAAAATCACAATGGCTGCAAGAATTAACGGAGTCATATTTACTTTTTTTCTGGTTTGTGTCTGTCTGAGTTTGCTCTTCCCCACTGTGTTCGTTGGGTGTCGTGACGTCAGTTTCCTGCTCCTTGTCAGTCGTCTGTGAGACTCCATTTGGTTCCTGTGCTTGTGTAGTTGTGGGTTCCTGTGGTGAAGTACTTGTATGATTTTTGACCGTGTTCCTATTTGCACACTCTTGCGCACGTCGAACATGCTTTTTCGTGATACAGTGACGATCCATGTCTCCTTTGGTCACGCAGCTGTAGTTGCACAGAGTGCAGCTATAGCCATACTCCTTGCTGTGTTTGCGCCGAACATGGACACTGAGGTTAGTAGCATTAGACACAACCAGACCACAGTATCCGCAAGTGGTTGTGGATCCTTGCTTCGGCCTTCCTCTTTTCTTTCTGGGAGGCTCAAGCTCCGAATCCTCCTCCTGAACTGACACAGCTTTGGCAGCCTCTGCTGCCTCTTCAGCTTCCTGATCTCCTTCCATCAAATTAGCTAACCCTTCTCCTCCTGCCACCTCAGTTATATCATCTATTATAGCACCTTCTCTAGAAAAATCTCTGTTTATGCTCTCAACATAGACTTCAAAGGAAGAAAGTTCTGTGCTTTTCTCCCCCTTCTCCTGCTGCATGTGGCGATCAGAAGACAGGTGAGTCTCCATCCACTTAGATGTGGCTGAGAAAAAGTTACACAATTTGCAACGGTACCACTCCTGATCTAGGTGTTTGACTCGAGCATGGCTCTCCAGAAGTGCCGGAGTGCTAACCCTAAATTCACAGTGTGTACACTTCAGCTGGAACCTGCTTAGCGTACGCTTGGCTGTGGCTCGTGTTGGAGTGGCTTTCACGGTGATGCCAGGATCTTTAGATTCCTCTTCTATATCCATGTTCTCATCAGCGTCAACTGGAAAACATACAAAAACATACTTTTTCAGGTCTCATTTCAACCATCAATTCATCAATTACAACAACAACTAAAAAAATTAGCATTCCATTTGTCCATATTTTCATTTTAAGTAATATCTTATTAAATTATGCAATAATTTCCAAAAAATAACAAATCAGATATGATTAACAAGTAATGCTTCGAACTTGTAAAAATCTATTCGTACTTTGATTAAATCTTTCTCCTTCAACTATTACTGAACGATCAAACATCTATAACAGCATGAACTCAGCCTAAGGCTGGATTTCAACTTTGACAGAGCTGGAGAACAGCATATACTCACATGTGTAGGGGGTGTCTTTGGTGTGGTATCTCTGGATATGTACATCTAGGGGGGACTTGCCCCTGAACTCTTGCCCACAGTAGTTGCAGGAATGTATCATCTTAGGTTTTGGGGTTCGCTTGCTCACTCTTCTCTCTTGGGTTTGGACTGCCTCCTCCTCACCCGCCTGCCGTTTGCCTAGTTCAGTTTCCTTTTTAGTCAAACTCTTTGTGTTCATGTCATTGTCACTGGCTGCTGATTTCAGCTCATCAAGCTCAGTCTCCTGGTTTTGTTTAACTTCTGCACTTTCTGTCTCCATGTTTACTTCCTGTTGGATTTCAGCTGGACTCGTGTCAGAGATATTTTCACTTTTTTCAGCAGGCTTTGCAGTTCTATTGGTATTCTTTGAGTTATTTCTATGCTTTCTTGCATAGTGAGTCTTCAGTGATCTGGGATATTTGGCTGAGAATCCACAAACTGTGCAGAGGTTATCCTCATCTTCAGGTACAGAGTCTGGCTGTAGTTTCTCAGTGAGCTCCTGATCTCCTTCATCAGGCCTGGCAGTCTTACTGGATGAGTTGCTTTTAGTTTCCACTGTGTCCACATCATGTGGCTGAACCTTCCCACTGATGTCATTGTCAGGCACTTTGTCCTCAACAGCCGTCTTTTCTGGTATCAAGGTTTTATCCATATCATATCCTGTTATAATTATGTAACGGTAAATTTGGTTGCTTTCATCAATGCAGAATCAAGCTCCTAGAAGAAAATAAACAAAAACACAACACTTATGTTTGGCATTTTCAATTGTCTGAAACACAACTGAATGAATGAAAGAAAATTCTGTAAACAAGTTAAGTGCATTAGGCACAAATTTTGTGACTAACCACAAGCATCTGAGAATCCAACAACAGAATCTGGCTTAACACAAGTAAATGTCGCCATCTAGTGCTTGCATGTACAAATTGTTGGGTATAAATTTGCCGGCATGAGCTGGCCGTTGCTGCTTAATAAATGAGAAAAAGACAAGCAGACTTAAGTCACACTCATTTAATGGACTATGCATATTGTATGTAATTGCAGTTTTAAGGTTCTCTGCAATTATCATTACACAATTATCAGTAACTGTATATCAAATATAGTCCGACATTCAGTGATGGATAAACATATTTCAAATCCTTTACACAGCATCTGTTTTTTGGTTGCAGTTGTTGCAGTGTAATTTTATAGTGGCCTAGACTCCTCAGTGTAACACAACACACTATTTGCTTGTATTCTCAGTATATGCAGCCTTTTTTTTTTTTGCCATACTATGTGAACTCAACTGGTTTGTTTCACTTCCTCATGATCCTATGCAAATTGTCATGATGGTTAAAGATTCTTCTTTTATGTAGCGTTTATATACAATGACATTTGTGGTAGAGCGATGGGCGCTGAGCAAGCTCCTGAGCAAGCACCTGTCAATCATGGACAATTCAGTGCATCATCTCCAGGCAGAGGAGCAGCTTCAGTGACATGCTGCTGTCACTGTCCGCTTCCACCGACAAACTGAGGAGGTCGTTCCTCCCCCACACCATGCAGCTCATTAACTCCACTAATGGGGGTGTGGGGCAGACGTTAACTTTAACATTCCTTACTGTTCTGAACTCTGCATTACACACTGTTCACCATGTACCCTAAATTATTACACATTCTGCTTGTACCAGACTTTTTTACTTCTTAATCTTTGAATAATGTCCCTTTATTAGTATTTATTGTGTGCCTCCTTTTTATCTTTTATCTTACGTCTGTGGATACGGCTGGAATTTTGTGAATCTTTCTATTTTATCTTTTCTTATTGGTAAAGATTTGAGTGAAATCAATAATGTATGTAATCTCCTCTGGATTTCTGTGCATGTAGTGGGTCATGAGTGCTTGTTTCTGCTAAAAAGCTTCAACCTGCTTGTACTCGCAAATTTAATTGCGGTTTCCAATAAAAGGTGATCTTTGAGGTTCGGAGGGGTTCTGTTAAGGTCATCCAATGAGAATTTCATTTCATGCAGGACTAACTGGAGACAGCGGTTTTTCTCACTACTGCCATCTATTGTTTATTTTGGTATAATAATACTACAGGATTAACAGAAATGACAGCATATTAAGTATTTCAGTGAAGTGCTTATCTGGTTGCTAACGTAACACTGACTGTCCGCCAAAATGAAGGGAGGTTTGATTCGCTTTCACTTCTGTTTCTATTTTATAACTGGAAACTCGGTATCACGTTCCCTCTACAGAGCACTGCGGTCAAGCCAGCCTGCAGTTACCAGAGCGGAGAGCGTAACGTTACAGTATCTGGGCGGAAGGCTACGGGGTCGGTTGATACTGAACTAAAAGACTGACAACGAATGAAGTGTCTACTACTCCTGCTTTAGCTCCGCCTTCGCTCAACAATACTTCGAATATGACAACGCTGTCAACTTCTATCTTGGTAAACTTCCAAGGGTTTCGCTGTCAAGCATCCGATGCTAGCTTCGATATTAAGTTAGCCGAACAGGTTTTATACTACACGTTGGGAATTGCAAAGGGAACGCAAAATATCCAGGGCTGCAGTGTAAAATACAGCGTGAAAGCTCCCCTCATTGCGTTAATTGCTCTTGCACCAGGTCGCAAAGCAGCTGAAGTTGTTGTGGATACTGCTGCCGACTACCACTGCTAACATGCTAAAAAGCGACATGTTTCCCCAACTGTCTTTTGAGATACACAGAGTGCGTCCAATTAAATTGCTACATCAGCTGCGTGGTCCAATCACAGCGGAACAAAGGCGGGTCTAGAACGCTCCACGGCATGGAAAACGACGGCAGCACAGAGGCCCAAAAAGGAGGCTAAAGTCGACCTCTGAAATAGTGATATATATCGCCTAAACAGTGCTTGAAAACACCCAAGAGAGTGGTCTATCGTTTCAGTAAAAGCAACTCGAGCAACGATTACACAATATAATCCAATCATAACAAAACTTACCTCTTCTTATACGACTATTTCCACCGTCCGCGCTTTTTACTGCTAGACACAAATGGCGTACCGTAGCGTGAGCCATGCGTCACAAGAGAAGGCGGGCCACTTGCTGCCCGCGCCTCGACTTCTCTTTTTTCTAAACCATTTGATTTGGTCACATGATGCATTCCTGTCCGTGGGAAAACAGATTCTTAACTATCGCTGCTGCTCCTGCTAGCTCAGCACACCAAGTCAGGGAGTGATGCATTTAATGTCATATTCGGTTGTTTTTTGTAAATTAATTAAAATTTCTCTCTGAAACAGTTACATTTAAGAAATTAAATCCCACAAACATTACTAAATAAAGTGTTCCATTTGCTATTTTGGTTAGTTAATTTTTTTTCCAAGCCTGTTAATATTAAAGCTTTTTTAGGTGTTTGATAATCTAAGACTTAAGGCATAGCATTATACCTTTAGGTTGCTGCTCATGTTTTGTTTGTTTGTTTGTTTTTGTTTTCCCAAATCAGGGGATTTGGTCATATGGTGCAAAAATTAGTAATTAATAATAAGGACAGATGAAGGCAACACAGTGAACACACCCATGAAGTGATTCATTTATAATTTCCAGTAAGTACACACCCAAAGACATTAAATTGATTCTGTACATTTAAAAAAAATAAATAAATAAATAAATTCATTTTAAAAATAGACTGCTCTTGAATTTTTCTGTATAGCCTATCAAGATAACTATTGTTTTTGTTACTTTTTACTAATTACCATCTATAAGCTGAAGACTAAAGCATTTCCATATAGGAACATCTTAACGTGAATGTAGCACACTTCATTATATTTCTGCATTTAAGTGTCTATGTGAGACTGTATGTCATCAAAAGCTACCAGCTGTTGAAAGAGTTCCCTGTCATAGTATCTTTAAAAAGAAAATATGTCTGATAGGCTGTTGTGTTCGAATAAGTAAAAAAAGAAAATTTTAAACACTAAATATGATGCTATAGTCTTTAACCGTGTGTATGTAAATGTTTATACCTCTTTCTGAACTGTCATTAAAATGTTGGTAATATAATAATATGTTGTAATTATTCAGATTCAGCATGAGGTCTACACAGAGACAGTGGGGTTTTTTTTTCTCAAATGGTCAGCCAGTGATGAACGACCGCTTCCATTTGACATCCAGTGTTTGCTTTATGGAAAGACTAAAGATGGATTAGCGCGCAGGCATTAATTGATTAAGTAGTCTGACAGGTCAGGCGGTGATAAATGATACCTCCTGCAATGAGTACACAGTTTACTTTATAATAATTTTCTTTAATTCATCACAGTCAAAATTATATGACATGGATGGTTGGAAACACATGAACCCCCTCCTCCACTGTCCCCCATTTTTCATTAGAATTCATCATTCATTTTTCTCCATTAGTTGTCTATGAAAAGAAGGTAGGCTGAATTTGGTGGACACTGCCCCAGTCTCCTCTCCTTTTAGCCACTGAACTTCTTTTTAAGTTTTTGTTGTGAAATCAACAGACTCTCATTAAATTTGGGATTTTTCATTGTAATTTGTTTTCAATCAATCCATTTCCTTACTATTTTTTTTTTCAGATCCAAGTGGAAAAACATAATAGATTTTATATTTTATATTTATAAACATTACTGGTTACTTTCACTCATATTTCATTTCCAAACAATATACTCTAATTTTTTCTTTGACACAGATTTAAATAGTATGTTTTGCTAAACTACAATATGACCCTATACCGATAAAAAGTATCACTTTCCTCAATAAAATCTGAAAGGTGTAACAGGCAAAGCAGAGCTCCCTTAAACAACATATGTTACATTATCACATTTTACCTATTAGTCCATATAAAACAACTTCTCTGCTCTTTTCAACTAGCCAGTAAGACCAAACAGGTTACACGTACCACTTCTTATAATGTTGCCTTTAGACAACAATGAAAGCATTCCTATTATCCTGTGACAGCAGATATGATCTACACTATATACACAAAAGTATTTGGAGATTTCTAAATACGTTGACATTAATATGGAGTTTGTCCCACTTTTGCAGCTATAACAGCTTCCACTATTGTGGGAAGGCTTTCCACAAGATTTTGGAGTGTTTCTGTGGGAATTTTTTGCCCATTCATGCAGAAGAGCATTTGTGAGGTCAGACACTGATGTTGAACCAAAAGGACTCACTCACAATCTCTGTTCCAGTTCATTACAAAGGTGTTTGATGGAGTTGAGGTCAGGACTCTGTGCGGGTCCATCAAGTTCTTCAAGTATTTATGGACCTTCTTTGTGCGCTGGGGAACAGTCATGCTGGAATAGAAAAGGCCCTTCCCGAAACTGCTGCCACAAATTTGGAAGCATAGCATTGTCCAAAATGTCTTGGTATGCTGAAGCATTAAGATTTCCCTTCCCAAAACCTGAAAACAGACCCATGAAGAGTGTCTGGATACTTTTGTTTATATAGTGTATAGCAGCCATCTTGTAATTCATTATCGCTACAATAATTTTTAGTTGTCTTGAAAACATGATGATTTTCTCAAATATTAATGAATTTCATTGTTTTGTCAAAAAGATAAAGAAGATACCAAGCAATCTCCACATACACAATATGCACACGTACAGTTCCATATCCAGAGCCAGATCTGTAATCAGTAAATTGTTGAAAATTATTACGTCTAGATGGAGAATTTCTATTTTATGTGGGGCAGCATTTATAGCCTTTTAGGCACTAGTGACCAAGGAAACTTGCAGACACATTGCCTACTTTGTAAATCATCTCACATGATGCCACTCAGCCGATCAAGCTGATAAGCATTACAGTTCATGAGATGAATACACACATACAAAGAGAGTAAATGAGAGACACGGAATAGTCACAGAAATAAGTGCGTCAGAGACAAGTAATTTCACATGGCACCCTCTGAATCCACAGTGGACTTTTAGATGTTCATTCTTCCCATGGGCAGTTCAGCAATGAGGTGAACTGCTGTGAGGTGACAGCGACAACCATTGCACCACCGTGCCGTCCTCACGGAATCATTTGCACTGTTGCCTACGTCATCCTTGTCTTATCTGAATATTTGTATGTAAATAGTATTCAAAGTATAAGGAGGCTTTCAGTGGGTTTTAACTTAGCAACAAAAATGAAAATGAACTGTTGGAGAATGCAATGGAAACTGTGGGGAAATATCATTTGCAGTGTTGAGAAGAATTGATTTTATATCCTTCTTGCGGAGAGAGCTTTTTGTTTTAACAGACGCAAAAGAAAGTGTGCATGAGATATGCAGATGGGCTGGAAATGAAAGAGGGCTAGACACTGAAGTACTTCTTGGTTATATTAAGCAGTTTCTGGAGCACAGATTATCCATTGTCCCTCAGAATAAGCCTGGTCTGATTCCCAGAGATTCATATGGCCATTTGTCATGTGCCTCAGTGTCTCATCCAGAAGGAAAAGGTACCTTTTATTTTCTGCATTAGACACACTAACTCCAGTGTAAAGCCTTCCATGTCAGTATGAGGCAATCAGAACAACTGGTCGATGCAATGTACTTTAAAAAGCATCTCTTTTGTAAATACAGGAAATATGTAAATATGTGGTTGAGTTAGAATACATCACACCTGCACATGAGCAACAGGCACATAACAACACAGATTTCACTGGCTAACCAGACTCCACCAGAGGGAGCAATTTGCACATTTATTACACAGAGGTGAATCTTCAGCTACAGCGATGGGCGCAGAGGTGTGTGTGTGTGTGTGTGTGTGTGTGTGTGTGTGTGTGTGTGTGTGTGTGTGGTGCCATAGCAACAACCCAAGATCTTACAAAAAAAGAAAGGACTCTAACCAGTAAGTGATAATTCTGTAATGGCGTTTTGGGGTATAGAAGTGAAGGAAGAAAGAGAAAACCCATACAAACACACTTGACAGTGACAGCAAGCAGGATCTTTTTGTCTGAATTTACTGAGTCGGCCAAAATTGCATCTTAAATAGGCTTAAATTTCTTTTTACAGAAGGTTTCACGAGAACTGCATTTCATTGCTATACATCTTAAACCTTTTTCCCATCAAATATATACATGATCTTATACTCAGATATATATAGAACTAACATGGATGAACTTGCATGAACCCATTAATAAAACACAAAATTCTCTACACATTGCTTATTGCTTAAAGTTGTTATGTAGTTCTGAAGGGTAAATTAATTTCAACTTGCTCACACTAAATTAACTTTTCCCATTGTCACAGCATTAAAGAAAGCAAAGGCCATGGTGGTAACCATGACGAGTGAAACATGCTGTATAGAATGAATCTCCAAGTTAAATTTCTTTCATACAAAGTTGCTAATAGTGATGCAACTCCAAGCTAAACATGCTATGGCTTCAGTACTGATTTGTTGGCATACAATAAACATCTGCAGCATCTTAAAATGGACATCAAGTAATCTTTTACAAATGCAGTGCATTTTGATATCGTGATTTCACGATTCGTTTATTACAATTCAATTATTACGCATCAACAAGGCTGTATAAACCGGGCAATAGTTTTGCGTACTTAACATAAACACCTCGTATATAAATAAACAATGGAAAAACATAAATTCATCACAGAAATAAACTTTTCAAAAGTGGAGCATTGACTTCAGGAGTCTCACAGCTGGTCTGGTGCAGCAGCAGATACTTTTGTATCTTTTCCAGACAGCAGCTGGGTAAACAGGCTGTGACTGGGTGTGGTCTTTTAGTATCCTTTGGACTCTGAGCAGGGATCTCACCTCACTGGGAGTAATGTGTCCCAATGCATCTACATAAGTGTGGTAATTAACACTTCACCCTAAGTCCTGGGATTGGCACAAGATTTTAGACATTCATCTGCTTATGTTTTGTTCCAAATTTAGTGTAGTCTGTTCCCAATGTGTAACATAGTTGGCCAGGGTTGGGCACAGAATCCAAATGACTTCTTGCAATGAAGTTGTCAACTACTTCTCTTCATCTTACAGCTCAAACTTTGATCAGGAGAGCACTAGACATAGGGAGACATAGGCAGTAGGGCCTTGGCCAACCCTTGCGCACTTTAGAAGCAGATACACCTGCATCTCTCCAGTGGTGGTCAGTGTTTTCTCAATACATTTAGCATTTTTAATGGAAGGATGTAGGTACAAAAACAGAAGTTGGTGACTGGATAAACTAAACCAAACCAACCATTATGGGCTCAATGCAACTCTGATGCCTAATAAACCTAACAAGTCCTGCCAACTTGTAGCCTTTTCCCACCCTCCATATCCACTGTCATGCATTTTGAGGATATTTCCACCTCTCAGACAACCATTTGTTCTCTTTCTGTGATATGTGTGTGTGGTTTTCATTCATTATCGTCCCAGCAGCTGTCTTAGCCCATGAGGTCACAGCAGCCACAAAATGCATCACCTCACTCTGTAAACACAGAGCCACATTTAAAAGGTGAGTCTCAGAATGGGGTGCAGCGATGATTGGGCTTAGTTTGAGAGTCTTGAGGACATAAACTGTGGAAAATTCTGTTTTTTATTTAGTCTGAAACAGAATGTTTCAAAATGTAAATCAGTGATCCAAAACCCCATAGTCCTACAACATATTCCCAAGACTTTCAGGGACACATCTGATTCATTCCCTGGTAGTGAATCAGTTTACATGAGAAACTGTAGAGTTTTCTTTGCTACCTTGGACTCCATATTAATCTGATATGCTGCACTACT
This sequence comes from Scatophagus argus, assembly GCF_020382885.2. Classification (NCBI taxonomy): domain Eukaryota; kingdom Metazoa; phylum Chordata; class Actinopteri; family Scatophagidae; genus Scatophagus; species Scatophagus argus. The sequence goes on from NC_058501.1 coordinate 7,826,540, forward strand.
CTGTCCTCAACACAGTTATGGTCTTCTCCTCTCCACTCTGCACCTTTGGCTATAGTAACCCTGCACCCCAGGTGAATGGCATGTGCAGTAGCATTCCTTCAGACTAGCTTCTCTAATCCCTGTCACTCAAGTTCTGACATTTCCCTCTACAGATCTGGGGTTGACCAAGGCTGATACACAGATTAGGTTTCTGCTGGATCTAACATTATATATTCAAAGACTACTATGACTACGTCTGCTGCCACTATATGGCCAATTTCTGCTTCAGCATTTTTCAGAGCATAAAACAAAGTCATGATTAAAAACAGAAGGTGACAAAATATCAAGATCTTGCTTTGTGTTCTGTGTTCACAGGGAGTGTGATTTGAAACAGTCTGATGATGAAGCTCCTTGGTTTTTTGGCTCCAAACACAACAACATGCAAGACACACAGCTGCGAGACGATCCCTCTCTGGGGTCTCCCTCGCTCTCTCACACCCCAGACACCCCCAGCCCTCCCCTTCCAACCTCTCCATCCTTTCCTAGAAGCATTACCTCACACCACATTAGGCAGAGTCAGAGGTATCACCTGGGGACTGCATTTGTGTGTGTGTGTGTGTGTTTGTTTAAGCTCTGTATCTATGTGTCTGTATGTGAGTGAGACAGTAAGTCAGAAAAAGAAACCTCCTGATGTTTCTGTTTAAATGTACCATTTCAACAGCGCAGGGTGGAGCACAGTATACTAAATCCTACATTCGCTTTATTTCTATGAATTCAGTTCGCTTAAAAAGCCACAAAAATGTGTAGGGACAAATCACTTACAGGATAAGGTCTCTTAAGGTTTTTCCTTGTTTTATTTCAAGCATTTGGTTTGCATACAAAGTGTTACCCTCTTTCCAGGATTGAACATTCGTGATTTGATATTTGTTTTTAATGTGCACAGATAACTCTCTAATACATGCTCACAGGAACTTGGGGGGGGGACCATTCTCACAGGATAAAACATCAAGACAACCACTCAGCATCAGCATGATTATTACTGAGACCTACGACCCAGATGTGTTTCATTTCACTCCCACTTTCATATAATATGATGAAATTTACTGAATATTCTGTAGAGTATGAATATTATTACAGTACAGGAAAAGTGGAGGGTGTATCCTTAGAAGCACTTCAATTATTGTGATTTTGCTGATAGTAACCTAAACGAAGAGTAAGAGAAAAACGTAGTTAACTGTTAACACTGGAGAGGCTGCTGTTAACAAAATCAGAAACTACAGAGAGCATAAAAGAGTGCGTTATGACTGGTGCCGGTCATCTAAACATGCTTAAAGCTGAGGCTTATGAGAGTGACTGTGTATAACATCAGTCAGAGAGCCGTGATTTAAAACTCATTGCCTCCCCAGGCCCACCCAAAGAGAAATTACATTGAGAGTGGTTTCTCTTAACATCTTTTACTATGTGCTCAGTATGCTCTCCCCCGTGCACTTCAGTTGTCTCTACGTTAGTCCCTTTTTGCTTTTAATCTAACTAATCCTTACCTTGCACATTTGATGGACTTCAGATGACCCCTTGCATCTACAACACCTACACAAAGCTGATTTCCTAATAGAGATATGAAAACAAAATAAACATTATAATCAAAAAGAAAAACTGAAATGTGCCAATGCAAGATCTTGAAAATGACATTGCACTGTGGCAAAAATTGAGCCAGCTACAACTTTTTTGGGGGAATAACCCTGCTTTTTTCCTGTCGGAGAACTCCTTGTTAGCAGTCCCACTGTGCCAAAGTAGCAGTCTCACTGAAATAAATGAGGTGGTTCTTTTTTTCACACACTGCAAGGTCAGTCTGAAACAGCCTTATTAATGGTCGAGTACAACTGAGGTGGATATGAATATGGACAGCAGCTTTTTGTGTCCTGCAGGGCAGTCCTGGATGTGCTGATGTCCAAGGCAAACTCTAATTAGAAGGCCCCGCCAGATTTCTTATCATGATCTGGGTTTAAGATGTTGCCATGGAGATGAGTTAGTTCAAGCCTCTTCACAGGCCATATGGATGAACTATCACTGGGTTATACTGATGCTGGATAAAGAAAAAAAGAAAACAGTCCATAGTCCATATTTTTTTCCTTAGGCTGCATCCACACTAGCAGGTTTTAAAATGATTTTTTAAAACCAAACCAATCTCTGTCCATATTTTAGTACATCAGTAAATAATCTCCATCTCTATATAATAATCTCAGACACATCTGATAACACATATCTCATGACCATTCGCATGTCTGGGAATGTCACACAAGTGTAAACAGGGAGCAGGCTGTCCACTCTGCATGTGGTTGCTTTGCTGCAGAAAATAATATGAACAGAAATACTGAAAATATGTAAAAATAAATCAGCTGCTAGATATTTATCCACAAGTGACATATCTGCCGATGGCATGAAAAGTGACCAAAAAAACAGATGAACACACACTATTTGCCAGGGTTCAATGATCAGAAATCCCACAATAGAGAAACATGGAGTTCATAGCTTTTTGTCCACCGTTACAAATGTTTTTCTGTTTTAAACTGCAGTCGTGACATCTCTGCCTGCAGCTTTGAATGTTTCTATTTTCTTTTGCAGGTTCACATCACGGAGTGGGGAGGTGTGTGTATGTGTGCACGTGTGTGTGAGGGTGATTATGGTGTCATGACGTCTGCTGGTGTTAGGGCTGAACCCAAGAAACTATTTAGACACAGCAACCCCCATAACAACCTTACCCAAACACACAAACGCTTGTCGGCTTTCCTCACTTAAACACAAGCATAAGGAGGCTTCACAAGCACGTTCACACACACTCTCATACACGTGATTACAAATTAATAGGTCTTTGTAATGCTTGAGTGTGTTTAGGGGGACTGCAGACCCTCGACAGCTGATGTTTGGAGAGCTTTCTTTTGGTAACTGCCACATCAAACTGAAAGTCAACTAGCTGAGAGACTATGACTCAATGTGTATGTATTTATATTACAGGAGTGTGTGCGTGCGTGTGTGTGTGTGTGTTCAAATGATTTGCTGGTTTTGTGAGTACACTTAAACAGTGTAAACCTTGGGTATGTGACTGATACAGTCTCTGTATAAGGTTTGACATTTTGAAATAAACTGCATTACTTTACAGTTGGACATGCTCAAGTAGGTGTAATATACACACATGAAAACATAGGCTAAAGAGGTCTAATGATGGATAGGAAATACATTTATGTTCACTTTCTGCAGAGTTAGATGATAACCTTGATACCTCTCTTATGCCGCTAAATATGAAGCGACTGTTAGCAGCTGTTTAGCACAAAGACTGAATACAGCCTGGCTTTGTATAAATTGAATACACCTACCAGCATCTGGTAGGGAGTTATGTACGTGAGTACATAGTTCAGAACAATTGTTGTTTTTCCAATTCAGTTTTTGTACAGATTAAACAAATGAGATATAATGTATTACGGTAATTAGTGAGCTTCAGAGGTGCTGGTAGACAGTCACAGTTTTTGACTGGTCACTCATGGTAGGGCAAGTTTAGCAAGCAGACACAAGAGTGGCATCTATCTTTTCATCTAACTGATAGAAAGAGTATTCTGAAAGACTGAATTATTATATCCATCTATTTTCTATACCGCTTATCCAGGGTTGCAGAGGGGCAGGAGCCGATCCCAGCTGACAACAGGCAAGAGGTAGGGTACTCCTTGGACTGGTTACCAGTTAGTTGTACCTAGGGGCAACGTAGAGCAGCCAATTAACCTAATATGCGTGTTTTTGGGATTGTGGGAGGAAGCTGGACTAACTGGAGAAAACCCACACAGGCACAGGGAGAACATGCAAACTCCACACAGAAGAGCCCAGACCGGGATTCGAACCCACAACCCTCTTGCTGACAGCACTAACCACTGTACCAGCCTCCTCCTGAATGATTACCTTCAGAATAATCCACCTTAAGACATCTTTAAGGTTTTAAAAGGAGCATTTTCTTCATGCTGAGAAAAAATGGTAGAATGTATTTAGATGACAGAAATGCACTGAATTCATTTTTTTTTATTAAAAACTCTGACTCTTTGTGGTTCTATGCATCATAGTCTTTTTAAAAAGTGAGCTGTTCATCACTTTTTTAAACCTGTCATCGAAGAAAAATACCTCAATCAGTGCACATTCTGAAGCCACATTTTGACATTTGAGTTAAAAAGACTGCACAGTTGCCACATGTAGAATTTATCTGTTGTAAGATCCTCAGTAGCTGAACAAAACTAAAACAGTGACTCAGTGTCATTTCTCCTCCCAGATGCTCAATATGTGGTCAGTTCTTTAGAAATAACAATATGTGGATGGTCCTAGTGGTGAAACTATAAAATCTGTGTTGTACGCGAAGACACAGAATCCGAAGACTTCACAAATTTCCTTTATTAGGAAGTAATATGATGTAGCATAACTGCAGAACAGCATGGTCTGGTACTATTCTCGTAGTAATAAAAGTGCAGCTGTTGTAGCAGTGAATATCACTCAGCATTACTCACCAGCTTTTGATTTGTTAGTAGGTGTGGTCAATTGTGATATTGCATCAAAGGAATCTGTGTAAAACTATGCACATGCTTGAGACACTGACCTTTGCATCAAAACCTCGTCTATATAGAATGTTTTCTATCTTTGATATGAGTCTTTACTCACAATTAAATGAAACACACACCCTCAGTGGATAAGACAGATTTGTAAGCTTCAGTTTGTCCATTGAGAACTTTTAGGACACAAACGTCCTCCATCTCTCCTTTTCCTCACAGACGCATGTAGTAGTGTTGTGCTGGTTGTGAAGTGCTTCTATCCGCTGTGGTTTACTGACTGTTTAGTCTAGAATAACACCAAAGCTGGCCAGCAGTCTATATGTCACAACCTCAAGGGCCTGCTTTGCCCCTTGACAGCTACGCTACATCAACAACTCGAGCACTATGAAAAACATCATACAGTATACACCACTTATCTCTCTCCAAGAAAGAAAGATTCTTGGATCAGCATAATCTGAAAATGCACATTATCTAACTTAGTTTTCCTCATACTTCTAGCAAGAAGATTTTCTGACTGAATACTGGAAAAGAAGACTGCAGGGAATTCAGATGTTATTCTTCTGATCGCCATTTCAACCACTGCAATGGTCTCTCACTGCAAACTGCATGTAAATACCTCCAAAGACTCAGCTTCATACTTATTGATTCAGATCATGGGTGCAGTTTTGACAAACAATTGCTTCAAGCTTCACTCGAAAACAGTCCAAGTGATTATTAAGAAGGAACATCTGCAGATAATTATGCACAACTAAAGCATTACAGTGTTTTCCTGTCACGGGGGAAAGTGCAATGATCAATAAAGCTTCTAAAGAAACAAATACCTCTAACAGCAGGTTAAGTAAGCAGGTAGGACTGACACCTGGTAGGGTGAGAGAGAGCAGGGGTGATTTTCCCAAACAGATTTAGTGCCTTGATCTCTTTCAGCCTATTGTTCAGTGGATGGAGGACTCAGGGTTTATAATGTTACAGAGCTTTTGGGAAAGTCGTCTGCTGTGTTCCTGCTTGGACATGATGCAAACTTACTGTATGTGTGTTTTTAAAAAGTGAAAAACAAAACCGACACTCCCATATGTTCCGATAATTTTCCATGATCCATGGAATTAATGTAATGAAATTGCAGAGTTAAAGAGTGCTTCATTACTTTTAATACTTGATGCTTTCTCCTTAAAGGACACTAACATTTTGTTTTCTGCACGAATCAATCAACACGAATCAAACATACATGTGAATAAAAGATTTAACTGAAGAGACTGAAAAAGTGGAGAATGACATACGGTGAAGTCTTCATGTACTACAGTATATCCCCTCCCGTACACATACACACTTCAGGTGGATGGATGGATAAATACCTTGCAGGACACGACTGTGACTTATGTGCCAGGCAGGACTCAGTAAGTCTGAGCTGTGAGGAATCTGAGGATGAAAATACTGCCCAGAGGCTTAGGTCTCTGTGTTATGTGGGAATATTTTGTTGGAGACGACTTGGCAGAAAAATATTATTACTCTCTTTAAAACCTCTGAATTCCAAAAGGTATTGAACTTGTCCACCTTTAACTGTAAAATGTAAATGAGTTAGATCTCCTTTCTTTTCCATCTCTCCTTTCTCCCTGTATGTCTCTCTTTCCTGGCGCTATAATGTGAGCACGTCTTTGTTCTCAGTTGGGCTTTAAATTACCATGTAAAAGGAAATGATTAAAAGAAAAAAAGTTCACAGCACACATTAAAAGTTGGTGTAACTCAGAGGGGAATTAACAGCTCAGATGAGCTCAGATGAAATGACGTTTCAGATGATGGCAAGGAGATTAAAAAGCAGCTTAATTTACAGTGGTTTCATTCTCAGGAGTGTGTCACTATGATATTGGTCTCTTGCACAACTGTGTTCAAATCTTTTACAGAGAGAGGTGCAGATTACCTGCAGAGTCTGTGAAGTTTTCTTCTCTCTAAAACCTTACATCTACATAAATGTTAACTTTTTAGGGAGTGGGACAAAAGCTTTTCATATGCCAGCAGTCAATTTAAATAAAATAAGGCATTAAAAGTTACATGGTGAAGTGATACACAGTTTTATTTTAATTTTCATTAAAGTGATTTGCTAATCAGTGCCACAAACTGCAAGTCACAGAATAAACCCTCTAAGATTTTCGGATTGAGCATAGACATCAAGACCATCTACGTTATAAACAATGGCTACTGCATTTAACTTAACATATCATTGAATAAGGAAACAATAAGCAGTAAATGGTCAATTCAATTTTTTAAAATGTTTTATTCAATACTGCATTTTTTTTTCCTTCATCCTCATGCATTTATACAGTGAGAATATTTCAGAGTATCCAGGGTAGTAGGCTACATGAGAGGAGCAGGTCATCTGTGGAGGGCAGAAACACACACACATCTTCACTGACAGCCTCTGTCTGAGCAGCTTTAATGCACCAAGATTATGTTTCAAACCCTGGAAATAATCCAGGAAAATCCCACTGAACATGTCTTTTCCAGCCTCCTTCAATGCATGTACTTGTCCCGGGAAATGTAGAAAATTTTGTTTAAATGACATGTGAATGCATCAAAAATTGTAAAACTAAATTACTACAGGTTATACGTGATCCCTTTCACGTTACACATAGCCACATGATCCATTGTTGAAATAAAAATAATGATTAGTGCAGCTTTAAATAATTGTTTTCCTGTTTTCAGTACTACATCTACTGTATTTTGGAGTACTGAGCTGTATTTCCTTATGACACAAATGACACAGGTTTAAATTCAGCACACTGCTGAGACTTTCCAGACCTGTGGATTGCATCTGAGAAAAGAGAAATGTAATGAAGGGGATATTATAATAGGCCAGACTTGTGGCTTCAACCCACTGACTTAGACAAGCGAGCCATGATATTTTATGATAGATGTTAGCAGGATCTTCCTCTGAGTATGTGTGTGGGTGTGTGTTTGTGTTTGTGTGTGTGGATGGGTGTGTGGGTGTCAGTAGCCTTGTGAGCACCAGCCAACTGCGACACTAACTGCTCTTTCTGTTTCTTTCTGTCTCAATCTAATTATTTATCTCTGTTTCTGACTTTTCTTTCGTTTACTCCCTCACAGGCTTTTCCTGTTCTCTGTCTGTATGTGTGTGAGGGTGTGTTACAATTTATACTGTCCTGCTTGTGTGGAAAGAGAAGAAAATGTCCTGTCCTACTGGGAGGGGGTGGATTCGAAAAAGATCATTTCTGATGTCACACACATGCTGGTGGAGCTACAGCTGACGAGCATTTGGTGCTTCTAAGCAATACAGAAACGCTTGCACGCAAGTATACACACACACGCACACACACACACAAAAGGAACCAGGAAGTCCCCTTGTTGTTCATGAAACATCTGGAGTACAGAGTCCCAGGTTCCCCTGGCAACACTGCATCAACAGCCAGTCTACTGCCTCCCATAAGTGTGTGATAAGTGTGTGTATGCTGTGTGTGAGGCTGTACTTAGACACTGAACTTTAGGATGTTAGTATGCTAACATTTGACAATTTGCATTAAAAACAAAGGGAAACTGAGGCTGATAGGAATTTCATTAGTTCTGCTGCTAGCATGGCCGCGTAACAAAAAACTTTGTACAAAGAGATTAAATTTTAACAAGCACTCCCGCAAATTTGTCACTCCACTCCTACAACACTATTAGACTCACAATAACCAAAAACTGATGTAGAAGGACCAAAGATATCTTCATGTATATTCCATGCATTCTTCTTCCTTGTATTGCCTGTACTGCATGTAGGCCACCAACAGTTTGGTGAGGGATTGCAGAACATGTAATGGTAGTAGCTAATGTAGGCGGGAGGCTCTAGCCAGCAGCAGAGATCAGGGACAAGAAACAGAGTTCTGCTAAACTGACTTCTTTCTAACTCAACACTCCCTCAAATGTTTTCATTTTCAAACCAGTAGCCTTCAGTTCCAACTGAAGTGACATCATTTGAGACAGTTTGACTGAGACTTGATGCAGCTCCCTCTAGAGCCATAGAAGGCTTAACACATACCATTTTTTTTATATATGCAGTAGTAGTCTCCCCATCTGGAAAAGGTCTGTAAAATTAGTTCACCTTTGATGCAACATTTGATGAAACAGTTTCACACTATGTGGAAATGCTAAGTTGTCCATAACTAATACAGAGGGAAGTCACTGTCTCTCAAGAACTTGAAAAGATGGACAAATTCAATTAGTGGGAGAACGGATGGCGTCTGAACCTTGCGTCAAGTTACCAGCCTAACAAACTGGTTGCTCCAGTCAGAAAATTTGGATCTAATCACTGTTGTACACATCATTACTACAGCCCTACTACTACATTACCGATTACACTGACAATATTGACAGTTTTCAGAGTCTTTCAAAATTTGGAAAAAAAATAATGACAGAGACCAGCAGGCCAAGTAAGAGGTGGAACACAGTGATCACAGCTTTTCAACAGTATGTAATTGGAGAAACAATGGGATAATGCAATATTAACTTGGAAACAGCTGTAATTTGGCACCATTGATGTGGTTTGTGGTGAAAGCACTACTGTAAACTGATGGATGCTCTCTGAGCCCTGGACAGTTAAACAGCAATTAAATAATTCCAGGGGCTGCTGTGGCGATTTCAAGTGTGCAGAGGATGCCCAAGTATCCCTCAAATCACACCACACTTGCTTTTATTCAGTAGGTTAGGGTTAGTGGCCTATGTTACTTGGCTATTTCTTTCTTTTATTTTTATCACGAGTGTCACATCTATTATAGTGTGGGGCAAGTCGAACCCATTTTGGAAAATTAGACCCCTCATTTTTATCATGTTTGTACCATAGCGAAACTACATCAGTCTATCCACTCGGTGCTCTTTTCAGAGAGCTTTGTTTTACAGACATTTGGCCACAGAGACTTGACCACACAATTGTTTCATTTGAACATCAGAAGTCTGCTCCCAAAAATGGACTATATCCAGGGTTTGACACGTGAAACCAGACTGAATCATGACTTTCCCCTAAGATTCCCAATAATGACTTTACTATAGACGGTTCCAACATTTTTAAATGTGACCGAGTAAGTAAGGGCCTATCTATGAACTATGATCTATGTAAAAGACTGCCTCACTTTCCACGTAATCAGTTTGTGCTCAGTGACAAAGAAACATGAATATGGACAGGCTGGACAATCTCTGCAACAGCTCAGACAAATTCACTGAGAATGGCTGAAACTTACAGATAAACCTACCAGCTCAAATTTCAAACTCCACATCAACAGATGTCATACGTACTGATAGACCACACAAATACACCGCCTCTGGAGTTTCTGCCCTTGATGTTAGTGATCTCGGTCCAGTCACCTTCTTTATCTACTTGTTTTCTTTGAATTTGAAAGGAACAAATAAACACACATTATATTTTTCTAAAATGCTAACAATATATATTTGGAAGTCCAAGCAACTCATTCTTATTCACGTCAAAAAATACAAGAAGATTGTTCTTTATACAGTGAACACAGTTTACAGTTGTGGGTTGAAGTCAAAGGTTTGCATGTGATGTTTCAGCCCCATGTGGGTTTTGTGTGTAGTGTGCGCAATTAAATGTTGAAGCATTAAGGATGCAAAATGCTGCAGCACATTGTAATATGTTACAATGTGCCATGTGCTGACGTGGCATGATACAGTAAACATGAAACTGCATACTCAGGTGGTCTTCAACAGTAAATTCCTACATGACTTTTTCACTTTTTGGGTTTCTGTGATAAAACTTTGTTGTGCTTCCAGTCAAATGCTTATTAAAGACCCATTTAGGGAAAAATACATGAGTTTTCATGAGTCTCCTGTGTGTAGTGGCAGGACAAATGAGGCATGCCTGACCTTGGGAACGTGGAAGCACAGAGTCTGGGGTCGTTTCCCTGTGGTCTGACCTTAGCCATCCTCTCTTGACCTCCCTGTGAGGAAACGGCCAAATGGTTTCATCTCTTCTTCCCTCTCTTCACTCCCGTCTGACTGAAAGTCCAACAGTTATTTATACCCCCTTTCTTTATTTACCCATAATTTTGTAATCATTTGAATCCAACTGAGTCCAATGTGTTGTCTACAAAAAGGATTTTTAAAAAGCTGTTTTTTTCCCTAAATATTTATTAGGTTCACCATTAACAGAAGTGCCTTTGTCCCCTCATCTTTCTTCCTCTCAGACTTGTGTCTCTGAATTATTTCCAAAGTGACATAAGCCATACCAGAGAAACATCTGAGAACCAGCAGCATCATTGTGAAGCAGTGCCTAAAATCCAGCCGTAGACCATAAATTGGACTGCTTTAAAATCTCACTGATATAATCTTGCTCTTTCATCTGACCTCATCTAAAGGTTCTTAATATATCTGAGAATTAAAACCAAGAGTCTCTTTGCTGAGAACAAAGGCAGGGTGTGTCTTTGTGTGAGAATGTGAACACGTAAGCATTTGCATGTCAGTGTTGTTAAAGGATATCATCTGTGTTGATGTTAAACTCCTTGGAGATGTGATACTAAGTATTAAAATTACTATTGCATTACTTATACTAGAGTCATAGCTGTTGCCTTCCGTCTTGTGATGTGTGTGATGACTATAAATGTGCAGACAAAGCCAAGCTTTTTAATTCTTATGGCATGTCATCACTTCCTCATCATTGCTACAGTTGGAAAATTTAAGTCTTATTTCATGTATTTGGAAATGGAAGGTCCTGCATTATGCATTATAATACAAAATCTGAATAATCCCACTGTGATCATTATGCCAGCTTTATGTGAGTAGTGACAATGAGTTTTGCCTTATTTTTCTCCAAAAAGAAAATAATATCATATAATAATAAGGTCATCAGGCTAACATGACATTATCTATTGGCCTCTCTTAGTTGATGGAAATTATTTTTAAGATAGCACCAGAATAAACTGGTCACTGCTTGATTTATTTTTAATGGGTCTCTGTGACAAAGAGAGAGAGAAAGAGAGTTGAGAAGACCTGATTGTGGAATGGTTTCAGCAATTACAACTCGGCACATGAAGTCTGAAAAGACTTTTCTTGGCATCAGCAACTGAACGTTCACTCATCATGAGCCATTTATTCCAGTGTCCTTCTCCTGTTAAGTCACACACACACACGCACAGTTGTGTTTCCATTGAGCATTACATTACATAGACTTACATTCAAGGGCAGGTTCAGGCTAGATGTTTCCCTTTGTGCTAAGCTAAGCTGGCCAGCTTCTGTATGTACAGTCATATTTAACATACATAGATATGAAGGTGGTATCAATTTTCTCACCTCACTCTCAGCAAGAAAGCAAGCACGTATCTTTCCCAAAACACTGAACTTTCCAGTGAAATGTGATCATATGACACGTTGAACTGCTGCTGTTTTGTGAGGAACAAATTGGATTCATTTTGAGGAAATTAGATGAAGCTAGAGAGAATCATATCAACCTTGAGAAGCTATTATCAAAGCACGACTTCCTGTCTTATTACAACACTGATGAAAAATACTCTAGGACATAAGAAGATGCAGCATAAAGTAGAGGCTTACAATGATTAATTTTGAAATATTTACGTAATGTTGTACTACAAAGCACCTTAAGTCTATAACTCTCTGATCTGCCACATGTTGCACCATCTGTACAATCCATTGAGATCATTTTGGCCTTAGACTGACTGCGAGTGCATATTGTAACCCTCATGCTCATGCCCATGTGACAATCAAATCAAGTCATGTCTTTCAAACCACTCTAGTTTGAAGTCCTCAGCCACATCTGTAACTGGTGAATGGCAGCTTCCGTTTGGATGAATTCACTGCTGTTTTAGATAGTCCTTGTGATTTCCATTTGTGTGACTATTGAAACCAGCTGTCAGCTGTCACTGAAAAATAACCAAATTTGATTAGTGAGATGAAAAGTCATCTGACCGTGGTTGGAAAAGGGCAGAGGGCACTAGTGTGTGTGTGTGTTAGCATGGAGACGTGGGAAGAGAAAAGAATGTATCATACTGGCTTTGTGACCTTTAATGTCAATATAAGAGGTCGATTTGTGTGAGTAACCTTGCTGTAATCATACATATAGGGCAGGTATATGTATAAGCACATCAATTAGCACTGTAAAATACTTGCCTGAAAGACAAAGTTTAAATTTCTTGAGGACTGATGTTGCTCATGACAGAGTACAGAGTAAATTCTTGTGTGGTTCAGATGACTTTGTGATACATCTGCATTAGTTCGGAATGCCATAAAAATTGTGACAATATAACTGCTGTAAGTAAGACACGATTAGATTAAACAGAATTGGCTGAAACATATCTTCCTCGTGTTCTGGGTAGCAGTTTATAGTGCATGTGTTGACGTGTCGGTAATACATTTTAATGATAAGACACAGCTGGGTTTGTCTCTTCACGACTTCTCTGACCTTCTGACCTCTCAGTGCTGGCCTACGCCCTGTGAGCCTCAGCTGCTGGTCAAAAAAAATAGAATCAAATAAACTTTTACACCCAACTGTCTTTGATTCTGGCAGCATTGGGTTATAACTTTCAGCTGCTTCTCCATCTATAAAATCTATACTTTGTAAAGAAAGGCATCTTCTCAGCTGTAATCACTATGTATGTATTTTTGTTACATATACCCACTTTGTCAATGTTATTTAATGTATCTTCGCTAATGTTTCTATAATAGAATCAGTGGTTACGTATTCTTTTTTTCTAATCTAATAATTAAAAATTTTTTGCTTGTCAAATTAGTGAGTTGAAATTCTTTTAAAGATGTCTTTTCTGACAGTTTTGTTAAACTCAATGTTATGCTAAATTAATGTTACCTATAGATTAACATGACTAATGCACATTTTGAACTGGAAGAATATACCTGGAGTATAACTGGACACCAGGAGTATGTGTAAATGTATGTAAAAAATGAATTGTCCTGCACACAGCATATTTTCTGCAATGGCGCAGACAACACCAATACTCCTAATTACTAATATAGATGCTGACAAGAAAGAAACATAAAATATTAAGTTATTAACAGTCACGTCACACAGTCTCTACAGGTCAAAGGGGCTGGCATTGTCAGTTCATGGTCACATGATAACAAATAACACATCTCCACGACAATGGAGCAAATTCCATCTGCTCATCAAGACCTTGAGTTAACCTTGAGCTAGCTGAGTTAAGCTTTTGTTTGTGTGTGTAAAAACAATGGTCAAGAAAGAAAAAAAACCCAAGGAATTTTTTTTAAATTATTTTTATAAGAGTCTTTTATGTTCGTTGTGTTCTTAAGGTTGGTACACTCCGGTGTCTGTTTGAGGCAGGGATGGGTTGATGGGTTTTCATGTACCACAGAAATTGAGGTTGTGGTGATGCCCCCTGACTAAAACAAAGCAAAATGTGTCCCTCAGAATCATGTTATGACTGTCTGTTGTCAAGATGTGCTTACTCCATTATCCCTTCATCTCAGGGCTTTCCCAGCACTCTGTTTCCTGCTACAATAATGGTTTTGCTGTTTATCTTAGAGGGGGTTTTGCTGTTCAGACACATAACGCAATCCCACCCTCATTACTCATTGTCATCACTGACAGCATTAGAGAAATGCGGCATCAGTCAGTGGTTTTATTGTGACCCTTAGGTCAATCATGAACGTTCTGATAATTGTGGAGGAAAAAATGATGATTCGATTACAACCAGAATTGTCCCAGGAAAAAGTAAAAACACATTCTGCTCTTAGTTTAGGTAAAAATACTCCTACTGAGCCTGTTCCACCCTGTCCATGTATGTCCATGCAGTCCCAAAACTGTGGTCATCTTTATCACCATCCAGAACGTGTGGTGGTCATCAAGCACACATAGAGAAACCTCCCTTACAAGAGTCAGTCGTCCTTTCATTAACTTCCACTGGGAGAGATCAGATTTACTCTGCTTTATTAAATTAGAGTGTGTGCAATGTGCACTATGGGATGTGGGTGGTGTGTGTGTGTGTGTGTGTGAGTGCACGTGCACATTAGAGACAGACAGCAAATAAGAGACAAAAACTGAGATACAGAGAGATAAAAAGAAAGGAGACTCATGGGTCTTGTTAAGGCAGGGAAGACTGTGGATATACTCTGCCCAGACAACAAGCATATGCACAGCTCAGATTAAATATGGTCACCACCCTCAGTCTCATTATTCATTGTTAGCTCACTTCAGAGCTTACCTATCTGCCAGCTGACACTGGAGTTACAGTACAAGCAGGCATATGTGGCTTCCTGCAAGATTAGGTGATTAACAAATATTTCCACCTTCATTATGACTCACAGACTATTTTCTCTATGTGTTTTATTTTCTTGCTTGTTTCTTCATGCCAGGAGTGCCCAGACCTTTTCCCCCAACAATAAAGCTTAAATGTGGGACACAAGCCAAAAGCAGTTCGATGTTGTTTTGCAATTTATTATACTGTTAAGGTGCAAAATGGTTTGAGTATATCAAGTTTCTGTGCACAAAGTCTAAGAAACAGAAGGTTATAAGGCTAAAAAATGATGTTACTCCACTGATATGTAACTGATGAAAGATGCAGACATATCCACTGCAGCACACCATGTAAATATACAACCTACAACACCTGTTAATAAAACTCGGATTTAGTATATTTCCAGTATTTTGCTATGTTTCATTTAAATATCAACCCAAGGTGTTTCTAAATGGCACTGAATAACAAAAAATTCCATCAAAAAAGGGAAATAGTTCATGCCTCTATAATCTAAAAATGAATCTGAGAAAGGACACAAACTTACTGAGATCACTTTGGGGGAAATTACATAGACTTAACATTCATTTCCTGGAGACCTGCCCTAACCACTGCTTGCCTAACCCTAAACTTAACTATTAACCCCACAGTCAGATGGTTTCCGATTGGGGACATGGCTTTTGTCCTCAGCTGAACCATCCATCCCCAATTAACTAGTCTTGAGTTGAAAAATGTTTCCAAAAGTAACCATATGCACACAAACCACACACACACACACACACACACATTTTTGCTCCATCATTCCAGCTGTGAACTCCTCTCATGCATTAACACATTTCTGTTCTCTCTCTCGCTCTTTCTGTCTCTCTGTTTCTCACATATTAACTACATGCAGAACACACCCAGATGTCAATCTATATTTATGTATTATAATGGAAATATGTTTTTTCTTCATTTATCTCCCACTAATCATCTTGCAAACCGTTGCTCAGATTTCTGTATATCACGCTTTGCTTCTCCTTGTAATGATAAGAACACTTTCTCATTCCACATTCGAGTTGGCAACAATAAATATGCAACTTTACAATTTCAGAATAAAGCTTCTTGAGAAACATTTGAGGTGGCAGTTGCAATTAGGTTAATACTCCTTGATTAGGTTGTAGAAACAATCATGGTTTTGGGTTAAAATGAGTGGTTTATTTAAACAATCAACAAAGACCATTGCTTTCACACAAGAAGGTCTGGTCTACTGTGTGAAATCCTTGTTTGCCTCTTGCCTCCCTTGCCTCCTTCCAATGTGGACCTTGTCAGTCTTTATACTACGTTCTCTTTTTGCTCCCTTCATTCATGTCTCCTGTGATGCTAAACTTTTATACACTTTCGTAATTGCATGGCCAGGTGAGGCACAGAAACATGATACCGACACAGTTTTCGTTTTCTTTTTTTTCTTCATGCATTGGTGTGAGCTTGGGCTAAATGTAATCACAGTCTTTCATTTCTTTGATGCTTTAGGAACATTTAGCTTTTGGGCTTTAAATAAAGTAGGTTTTGGATTTTGTTTACAAAATGGTATTGGTATTTTTGGTCAGATTCTGGGTTTGTGTTCTTCCATCACCACAAAGGAAAAAAGACAGGCAGGCAAAGGTTGGCAGGTGCTATATTAATATTTTACCTCCCAGCTGAACGACATGAAAAGACATTGGAGTACAACTACAAACACACTTTATATCACCTGTGTGAAAAATAGCATGTGCTAAGCTGTGGGTGGCCAGTCATTTGGCTTCAGGGTAACAGACGTCTGGACTTTACCAACGTCACCCACTGAACTTCCACTCAGCAATCTTTACCAAAGGCAGATAGAAATCACCACGGATGTTGTACATTACAAAATCTTATCTTATGAGGACCTCTGTGCAAAACAAATAATGTGACAATTCAGCTTAAAGTATTTGGTACATGCTTTGAAAAAAGAAAAGGTTCTGACAATCATCAATGTCTGCTTTAACTCTTTCTGAGGCATAGTAACACATGGGAGTTTTTAAAACAATTAGCTCTGCCAAATGAGGCTCATTATGTGGTTAGAGGGTTCAGAGGAGAGGAAAAGGAAGAGAAAGGTAAGATGGAGTAGCATGGAGAGAATAGAAGGGGGAAGAAAAGGAAAAGAAGTGGAGGTGGATATATGAGGTGAAAGATGAAGGGCAGAAAGGGATGAAAAGAGGTGGAATAGGAAGAATCAAGGTGGTGGTTGTGGTGGTTAAATTTTTTGAATAAAGTTTCTTTGCCCCAGACATGGGGAGAAACTCTACAGAGCAGGGGTGTATGGGATGCATCACACTGTGAAAAACACTTCACACCAACATGTCAATTAACCAAGACTCCTGGCCACCATTACCACCATATGTTGTTCGCAAATCCACAGTTGGCTCTGAAAAATGAATCCTGTTTATAAGGAAGCTAAACAGCTGAGAGGTTGGATCACTGAAAAGTATGAGCAAATGTTTATCAGTAAAGAAAACAAGAAACTAGCATGCAGTCTTTGAAGAAATCAGTTCCCGGTCCTGTCTTCCTCCTGAGAACATGAAGCAAACTCTGGAGAAGAAACTGGTTTTAATTTAAGACATGCAGTCCACTCATGCAAGTTACAGCGAGACAGATTCAACATAAACAAACTTCATGATTGTCATTCATATCTTTTCTGTTGTTAGTGATCACACATGTCCTGACATGACTTTCTTTCCACTTTCATGTCACACTTTCTTTATAAAGTGACTGCAACATTATTTCTCATTCACAGTGAAATCAAAAATTCAAATACTCAAATAGCTTCTTTTAAAAGTAAATTTAATACCAGTAATTTAAACTCCAAAGCCTCTAGCAAGGAATTAATTACACAAACTCAGTCAGGAAGTGACATATTTGAGGCGTAAACTTGGCGGCCAGTTTGCCTTTCAATTTCACAACGTCCTGTTTAACTAAACCTCTGGTGCACAAAGCAGAGGGCTGTCGTCACCTCTTTTTCCAGCATCACCTTTAATCTAACATGCGTGAAAACGCTCTCTAGTCTTTCTAGCTTAACATTTTCCATCACATATATGCACTATATAATTTACAGCTTTTTCTTTAGCACGTGTTGAATACAGTATATAGACTGTGTTCTTCGATTTGTGATATTAAACTGCACACAATTCAAGCCCAGTATTCAGAATGTACGTACAAATTCAGCCATTTTTGTACAATCTATTTCAACTAATTCTGTACTTGAATTTGTTTTTCACTGACTGCTAAGATATCAGGAGTACAGATACTATGTGAACAAAGTTGTACTTCAAATTGCTGCTTACAAGCCAAAGACAGACAGATGTTTTGTTAGTAGCTGTACAGAAGGATAAGAATGGTCAAAAACTGGACTGGAACTGAATGATGCTGATGTTTGCAGGTAGATTCTGAGTTGTTCTCTGATCTACATGTTACCTGCGAAATGGCATTAGAAGTACTCATCATATTTTGGTGAAATAGCAGTGAAACAGTTACACATACTGCAATATGTGCAAAAAACAATAAGTTTAAAATGGGTACACTCTTGACTGATTTGATCATTTGATTTGCAAAATGTACCTTAGAAAAACAAAAGCTTAATTTGCAAGTCTGTGCTTCCAGATGCAAAAACTACAACCTTCCAAAGCTTATGATCCCACTCATAAAAAATCACAGATGCAGATTAGTTGTAGTATGACCACATGGAAGTTGTGAAGTTAACAGAACTTAATGTTAGCCAAGTTGTACAAAGTTTAGGACTCTGTGATGTAGTCTGTCCTGATGTACATTGTTCTAACTTTGTCCTAACATTGCAGTAACATTGGGTTTGGGAAGAGACTGGGAATGAAAAATGGCCCTGGATTTTTGGACTTTTTACATCAGCCTCAAGAAACTTGAACCTCTTCTCTCTCCATTTTCAGTTTTGTCTTTTTTCACTCCACTGTTCATCCAAATGTCACCACCTAACAGTGATGTGAAGGGGAGTTCTTACCCTCCCTGACAGTAATACCCGTCAGCAGGCCGCCACAGCCCTTTGGCTTGAGCCAGTCAGCCACACAGCACTTATTTTTATTTAAGCAGGGGCTGACGTTATTTAAAACTATGTATATTTTGCACTGCATTGGCATCAGCTGTCAAAAAGCCCACCCTGTGCTCCAGATGGTCATTCTGTCATTGGCTATAGGTCTGACCTATGATACAAAATAATTTGGTGCCAGGGCCTTAGATCTTTTCCTAAATCTAACCAATAAATTTCGGTACCTAAGCCTAAAAAAAATCTTTTTGAGAGTCTATCATGTAGTGAGCACGTCTTGCAGTATCATACAAAGGCAGACAGACCTAACTGAATTTGTCAACTTGGCCCACAGAGCTACTGACCTACAAAGATTTCTCCCAGTGCTCCTGATGGTTTTGGGGTAACAGTACACTTAGGGGTAGGGGTAGGAATTGCAAAAGACACCCTGGGCAAAGTAGCAACTAGCTGAGAGGGACAAGCAGGGTATGATTCAGTCAGCTGCTGGAGACAGTTTGCCATTAGGGAGCCATTAGCTAGCCAGTGACAGCACTAAGCAGTGCAGTAATGTTTTTAGCAGAGATAAAGCAGGGATGATGTTGACTGCTGACACACTGAAAGAAAATCCTGGCTACCTCTACTGTGCTGCTGCTCCTCTCCATTCACGAGAGTTACTTTGCTGGTAAACACAAACAGAAGAAGAGACACAGAAACAGATGCAACAGAATGAGTTTGTAAAAGGATTTTTTGCTATCATGTGGCAAGGACTTTGTGGTTGAGTAAAACTAAGAAAAGGTCGGTTTAAATATTTTCAGCAAAACACACAATAACAAAGACAGTAACAAGTTGTGGTTGAGCCATTTGCAAATGACTAGACTCGGTGCACAGGTTCAGATGTCAACACAGCTGCCTGTTTTAAAAGTATGCAATTTTTAACCAATATAGGAATAATTTATATGGATAGATGGGCTGATTTTTTTTCTAATGTAAGCCCTTGATTCTAAAGGGATGATAAAAAATAAAAATCAATAATATTTAATAAAATACACAGTGAGACTCATTGTGGGTGTATTTAAGGTATATCCATAAATCTGACTTTAGAAAATACAATCATTCACATATAACATTGTACATTATTAATTTGAGACCTCTTTTGCTTAAAAAAAAAAAGAAAAATTATGGACTCAAGTGATTTTTGTTAATAAATAGTGAGTTAGCCTTCCTTTGCCTAAGTGACCATATTTATATTATTATTACATTATTTCATTTATATCTGGCTAAATATAAAAAAATGAGCCATAAATATTTACTAATAGATTAGTACAAATTCATTTTGTAAAAAAAAAAATAAAACACATACCACAACACATACCCTGTGTATTAACAAGTATTTAGTCCTCCAGTGAGTATCTCCAGCTGGCAGATGGTATATAATGATCAAAATAAACTACAATGTTCATGTTTATCATGGGTGTGAGTATGTGTATGTGTATCTTTTAAGTATGTTTACTTCTGCCCTGACAACACCCATCTTCTGATACTCTGGTGGATAAAGGACATCTGATCTCTTTTTTATAATTGTCTAATTCAACATGGAACTGCACACACTCACAATCACAGTCACATCAACTCACTCAAATCACTATGTAAATTATCCATGTGTGTATCCACACATGTTTGGAAGCATATTGGCACACACACCTATTAGTAACTCATATAAACACATTCTGCTTGCTTGATCATTTGGGAATTCCGGCAAAATTCAGATGGGCTGACTCACCGTTGGGCTGCACACTTTCTCACAACTCACTTCTTTAGCATATTGTTTCATTTTA
The DNA here is from genome assembly GCF_020382885.2 of Scatophagus argus. Lineage (NCBI taxonomy): Eukaryota > Metazoa > Chordata > Actinopteri > Scatophagidae > Scatophagus > Scatophagus argus. Next base: position 7,847,196 of record NC_058501.1, read on the forward strand.
ATTTAAAAACTGAAAAGTGTATCCATTATATGGCAGTTCATTTACTGGCTTGATATTTTTTCCTGAGAGCACAGAAGCTGGTGCTTCAGAACAGTTTCTCTTCCAATAATGATTCAGATTAGTAATAATTCAGTCCCTACAAGTCTTTTCACAGCATTTCAGATAAGAGGCTCTGGCACACAGAAAGTGATGTGTCATTATATATATGAGTGGTTATGACTGTTGCTACAAATGATAAAAAATGCTAAAATGTCAGTAATGGCCAGATAACAGCAATAAAGTCCAGTAACATGACTTTAGGCTCTTTTCTAGCTTTAGCAAGTGATGTTCATGCACAATGAGGGATGATATAGGCCAGATTCATTTAAAGAATAACTGACAGTTAAATAATAAATCAATTAAGAGGAGTAATTCAAATTTGACGTTTTTCAATCAATCCAAGAATTTACTCTCCCACACAACACTCTCCATGATGTTTTTTCTGCTTATAAGTGATAAGAGGATATATTTTGTGTTGATGTTGTTATTTAATGCTAGGTTAATCATGCCCTCTCTTGAGTCCAAATGGTTAATTCAAGATGAGAATGGGATATGGAAAAAATGAAAATGTTTCTCTAATTTTTTCTGCCTTGTTAGTAACCTAAACAAATGCATATTGTTTGAGCTGTTAAGTACCATAACGACTATTTAACATGATCGCTGTCCTTCAGTTTATTATGAGATATTGTACGCAGTTATTATCATCGGATGGAGTAGTATCTCACTTTGACCTCTATGAAGTAAGTGGAAGACTGGATGGAGGAAGGCAGTGCATGATGGAGGAGTGTTGCTGCCAGGGGTGGAGGGCTCAGGGCTATTCGGTGGTGGCAGGATATAGAGATTTCACAGGCAGGTCCCTGAACAAAGTAGTTAAATCTAAACTAAATGAAAACCCTGACAATGGAGAATTAAAACAATAGTTTTATTTGGCACGACACAAAAGTGCTTTATGACAACACTGCCTTTGGCATGAAACAACCTCATGATTCAAATGTTGAGATCATTCATTGAACCTCAAAATAAAATATCTCCTTGAAACTGTATTAAAATGTCACTCAGTTTTTCTTTTGTTATTATTCATTAAGGTATCTCACATATTTAAAACACATAATCTGCAGATAATCACGTATTTGTGCAAATATTTTTTAAATGTTTTGGATTAAAGTTTTCAATTTGCTTCGGCTCTCTTGCATTATAATAACATAGGAAGCACAAAATGAAAAAAAGCCTAGCCTAATTCTGTTCATATGTTGCATATATTAAAAATAAAATTAAGGGTATACGAAAGGGCATCTTAATAAGTACAGAATTCTATAATCATAAATATGCTGGTTTTCTATCTACGCACAAAGTACAAAAACACAGGTTCATCACCTCTCTTGAAATCAATAATTTATCCCTACAAATTGCATTTTTATTGTTGTTATTGCAGACAAAACCCCCAGGTTGTAAATTCACATTGTTTGGTCAGATATACAAGTCAATGTCAGAACAGTTTAAGCACAACAAATACATTTTCCCATTTTTCTTATAAAAACATGAGTGAAAATAAAGAATCTTTGGTAGCTAAGCAAAAATAGAATAAAAATGTCTATATATGAAAATGCAATGAAATACAAAGTAACATTAAGTAAACGGCTACAGCAAAGGGCCGATAAGGCAGACAGATCCAGCTTTGACTTAATAAGGAACTGGCGTATAAAAAAGGACACTTTAAATTCAATAAACAGATCATAAGTTACTTGAGACTTTTAGAATGCGTCTGTCTTTGAACGGCATCCCAACACCTTAATGCAATGCAAAGAGAACCACTGAGGTATTTCATCTCGATTACGTCAAGCATCACACTTGACAACTGGAGAGACATAAAAGTGCATAAGAATTAAACTCATGTCTGCTCCTGGTTGTCTGCAGCAAACACAGGACTTGTTTCATTCCAATATGCTGTTTCTTTCCATCAAGTGCACTCATTCACATTCCTGTCATCAGGTAGCACATTAGTGTTTTTTCTCACATTTGCTCCTTCCTTTGTAGGTGATTTAACAATGCAAGGAAGCAGAGAGAGATGTAGCCACATTACCAGTATGTGAAGAAAGGACAAGAGAGAAAATCACAAAGTCTTTGGATTGGAACATGTCCACTGTGTTTACTTCGTGGTTATCATTCAACTTGGTAGAAAGAAATACATTAACAATAATAGTGTTTTTGCAACATACAGTCATCATTAATAGTCATTTTAAAGAAAAAAGACAATTGTTTCTGTAAAAATAAACAGTCACAGCAGCAATGATACGCCATCTCTCTTTTGGTCACATGTTCACCTGGTCACCTGATCTGGTGGAGATTATATCACTTTGTAAACACTGAGAAAAAATACTGCATTCACATCATATGGGAATGACAGCAACACTTGTAAGCGTCCAGACATTCAAACACAATTGATCTGTAGCTTCATAATAACATGATTGGTAATTTCTATGGATCTTGTATTTTTTCACATTCAACTTACATATACGCAGTGAGTGATGGATTTGTATTGTTTAAAAATAGTAAATTAAGAACTGTAATGTCAAACACAATGTGCATCATACGTGCTGTTCCATACATGTGGTTAGTTGAAATAGCTGCATTATAAATACAATTATAGTGTTAATTCCCATATGACATGAGTGCAACAAAAGAAAGAGCAGCTTTCCATTTTAAAGCCCTTTCTGCACCATATCACTCTTTGTAAATCGACACTGTAGGTCTTCCTAAAGAAGATTTAAAAACACTGGAAAGATATACCAGTGTATTGCCCCCAGAACTGCCAACTTTGAACTTGTGACATTAAATTGTTAAACAGATGCAGCAAATCTTCATGTGGATTTTTCTAGAGTCAGCCTCACCTATTCATAAGATCCACAAAGACTATCCAGATTATTGCAGATTACAATTACACTAATTAGATGCTGATGATAGCCGTCACTGGTCTCTTGAAATGCTTGATGTTGCTCATTTATTTTATAGTGGAGACAGCCTTCCAGGCCAAGGTGCTGCTGTGTGGTGCTTTGGATTGCCTGTGGTCGGATAATATGTGGATTTGTTTTAAATTAGAATGTACAAAAATCAATTTGAGACACAATGATGCACTGGAAGTAAAATATTCTTACTGGTCAAGTTAAACCCCAATGGGTGAAGATAAAAATCCACAGTTTTTTTGGCTCAGATGCAAATAGACTGAAGCCCAGTGAAAATGACATGGGTAAGAGGTAGCCAACATCACAAAGCCCAGCACTCTTGCTACCAACTGCCCTATATTTAATCTTGCCATAGTAAGTTATCAAGTTTAGCTTGTTAGCTTACAGCAGCAGATCTTCACCCAGAAACGTGAGATTACAGAAATGGCAAGGTAAGCTAATTAACTAACATGCTGATGTCCCAACATAATAAATGCTATAGTTATGAATGAACAAAAAGCAGCAACTGTCATTTCTTTATTTTTTGACATTCAAGTTTGACCAAACACTCCATTTAGGTTGAACTAAACCAGTTTTGCCTCCAGAGCTGTTCTGCATGTGAAAAACATTGGTATAACATAAGAGGGTGTGAGTGAAGATGACCCAGAAAGAGACTTCAGTGGTAAATGGTGACTGCAGTCTGTAAATCATACGTCCAGCACCATATCATAGTGTTGTTCCTTCTTCCTTTTTCCACACTTATTTATGAGCACTGTATACAGCGTCAACAGTATGACCCAGTAACTGGCATAGACGACTGCCCCTATGATAAGAACAAGTTTTTCTGACTCAGGAAAGGGTTTTCTAGTTTGCTGGATTATCGTATATATAATCCCAATGAAGAGGATGGTGAACCAAACTGATATAGGAATCAGACCGATGAAATTCACCACTATTGTTTTCCTCCCAGAGGTCCCCCATCCAGACTTGTTGATTGTTGCTATTGCAAACATTTTGGCTGGCAACAGGCTTGACATGTACAGTACAGAATAGAACGACATGAACACCATGACTATGTTACCTCTGAGGCAGCTGGCAAATGATGACTTGATCAGTGCCACCGCCTGCACAATGAGTAGAAATAACAGAATATTCCAGAGCCTTCCTTGGTAGAACAGTTGAATCGCAGTGGCAATCAGGAAAAATGGGAAGAAGCCTGTGATCACAGCCTCATAAGTCATCCATAAATGATGTTTGTGGAACCACATAGAGTTGTATAGCCATTCTCTGAAATATGACTTACTCCATCGAGTTTGTTGATTGAGCCATCGCAGGTATGTGATCGGTGTCTCTGTGAGGCACTTTGATCGCGCAGTGTATTTGGTTGCATATCCAAGGCTTAGAACTCTGTTTGTGAGATGGCGGTCATCTCCAAAACTGCAGTGGGATCCCATGAAAGTTTGATTGTACCAGTCTTCAAGGAACTCTTGCAGGAGGGAGTTCCGGTACATTCCTAAAGGACCACTGATGCACTGAACGCAACCAAAGTAGGACTGGCAAGCCCGCTCAATATTGAAGGCCATCCAGTACCGCACACTGCTCAGGAAGGAGATCCATGACTCATATTTGTTTAGGATCTAGGAAGAAATTGGTCAGCAAAAATAAACAGTTGGAGTATTTTTGAATGAATATTTGTAAAACTTGTTGTTTGAAAGAAATAAGAAAATGTTCATAGATTTGTAACTAACCTGTACATCTCCTCCAACACCTCCAACCATTGGGTCTTCTTCTAGAACCTTCACCATCTCCACTGAGGATGCTGGGTCCAACATAGTGTCAGAGTCACATACCTGAATAAAACACATGAAACAATAGGTTACCTGTGTTTTAGTGCAAAAGGTAATGTGTTGCTGTCATGTCAGGCACACTGCTTGGGAAGATTTCCTTTTCCAAAATCAAAGTCCATGTTGTACAAATAGTAAAGCCCCTTGAGGCAAGGTTGTGATTTGTGATATCAGACTGTAGAGATAAAACTGACTTGACAAGACTGACTGACTAGAATCATCTTTTACATTTTACTCTCCTCCTAGTTACTCTTTCTTTTGGGACTGTAATAGGTGGACCAAAGGGAGATAAATAAAATATTTGAAACATGTTAAAGGAAATCAAGCAATTTAAAATTCTAATGGTCTGATTAACAATTAACAATATGGATAATCCCCTGCAACAAAGACCAACAGTTTAAAACTTAATCAAAACCCCTTTATCTTTCTGATGCGCTTTTTTTAAATTCTCTTTATTTTCTTCTAATGAAATGAAATGGCAATCTCTATTAACTGAACACATCTGTTAGGAGCAGGGCCTTATGATTGTAAAAAGGCATGCAACACTGTCTTTTCTTTCCCTATATGTTGAAGGAGTTGTTGTTTAAATCTCTGTTAAACAAGTGGTTTCTGACAGGCTGTAATCAGCTGCAGGTGTTAGAAATCATATCAAAGAGATTTCAAAGTCTCCACTTTGATGTTGTGATAGTAATTAGGTTACTGTTCAGTTTTAATTCAGGTTCACTGCTCAAGATCTATTACAAGTCTCTTTGTACCGTAATATCACCAGCTGAGTATTATAAAACAAATTATGTGATGACACTTTGTGTTTTGGCACAACAGTGACAGTGTCAGTTTATTTTAATATTTACACCAGAATTGTATATTACATTAATAAGAGAACCTTGACAAATATAGTTAGTGTAGTACAACTGGTCAAATTTATAGCCAAGAAGCTCTATATTTTTTTTGTGTGTGTAAAATATAGGCCCACTATTAATCCGTAATATAAAATCAGTTCATATACTGTAGCTATTGTTTCTACCACCAAGTGTCTGTTCCACAGCAAAACACACACATTAGTACTGCAGATACTATAAACCTAATAAAAAGGGAGATACATTACAATGCCACAGAATACGTTAATCTAGAATGTCATTCGGTGGTTGGTCAAGGTCTGGTGACTTTTGTCAGGTAGCCACACAGAGAAACTTTTGTTTCCTGGTGTAATTACCAACCTATTTTTCACTTAACCACTTGGCATCCAATAAAACAATGGTTCACAGCATGTGAAAGAGGTGTTTAGTCAATGTGAAATTGTCATAAAGGAAGAGAAACACACTTCCATACTGCAGAGCAGTTTCATGGATATTATTCCCAGTAGTTTAACACAATCATTAATCCATGGGGGAAAATGTCACTGGAAAGTGCAATAAATTGAATTAATACACACAACCAAGTAGAATTTAGGAAAAGGTGTGGAGTCATGTACAGCCCAAACTACGCATGTGACTGCTTTAAAGTTCAAATTACAAATCAAAGTTACATGTCTTTTGTTAAATAGCGGAATGCTAGCAAGCAAGCAAAAAGCAGAAAGTCAGCTAAATGATTCAGTATTATCTACCTAAAGCTTGCAAACTTTGTCCACTGTGAGTCATACCACATCAGATGAGGCTATGTGACCAAAACCCATGAGTATGCTGAACTGAGCAAAGGAAAGGAAAGTAAGGAAAGTGACATATCTTGTCATTGGAGGGAACTCACTCCAACGAAATTTGTTCTCTGCATTTAACCCACCCAAGTGACGTGCACACACACACAGCAAACCCGGGGCAGTGGGCGACCGCGTGCAGCGCCCGGGGAGCAGTGGGGGTTAGGTACCTTGCTCAAGGGTACCTCAGCCATGGACACCGGGAATCGAACCAGCGATCCACCGGTTACGGGTCCGACACCCTAACCGCTGATCCACGACTGCCCCACAAAGGTGGGTGTTAGTGCTTAGGACTTTTTGAAGGCACATGTTTTATCTCTCTTTCAGAAGTTACATTATGTTGCTTTGGTGGGGAAAAAAAACTATGTTCTTTCTTCTATGGTTCTTGCATGACTATTTATCAGTCTCCACATCTGACCATGGTTGTAACATATACTGCCTACAGGATAAAAACATTCTTCCTGGTGCTTCATCAGCTTGTGTGTTGCCAAGCTTGGCATTGCGGTTAATGCTTTAGCTCCTGTTTACATTCTAAGCCACACTACCACACAATGTTAACATTATTAAACTGTAGCAGCCAGCCATACACCCTGGGGAATTGGCTTTTTCAAGGATATAATTTAAGTGTCATTAACATACACTGAGATTATTATTGTTTCACTGATTTTCGCTGACAATAGTGTTTACAGACCAACAGAAACAGCTGTCTTACTGAAATTAAACTTTGAGCTTTTTGAGAGTTGGCAAAATTAAACCAATCTTTAATATATTTTTTCGACCTCAATACCATTCATGTCGATGATGTAACAATCTGGTTTGTGAAACAGATCTGTTATTACACATAAACATCAGCTACTTCTGCCATTTTTAGTGCTACATTTCACTACATGATACACACAGCCACAGTCCCTCTAATAGCAACACAAAAGAGTCTTTGTGGACCCCATGTTTATCTTGACAGCCCTCCAACCCCCCCGCAGCCATCTCTTTCTCCATCTCTCCTTCTCTTCCCCTCCCATCTATCTTCAGCTCATACTTCAGTCATCTGTCCTTGTCTTACGTGTGTGTGTGTGTGTGTGTGTGTACATCCACAAAGATATTTACACGTGCACATATTATTGAATATCTTAGCTGTTAGTGTCATTTCCACTATCAATCCTTTTCTCCTTTCATCACTCCTTTATTTTGTTTTTCATTTCAACCTATCTGTTAATATTTATTTCTAGTTTTACTGATTTACCTGCACATAGTCCACGCTCCTCCCCAGTGCTTTGAAGGGGGTATACATGACCTCTCTCTTCCCTCCCCACTTCTGCATGATGCACACACACTTGTTGCTCAGCATGAGCCTGGAGATATGCTGAATGCTCTCAGTATAGCTCTCATCCGTCTCTTCAGGCGCTCTGTGGTGAAAGTTACTCCGCCAGACATATGTGGCTGATTTGTCCCGTCCCATGACCTCTTTAAAAATATCCATCATATACATGTCATCCTCTGAGTTCCCATCGATTACCATGATCACTTTGATCCCTGGGTATGTCAGCCTCTTCACCGACACCAGGCATTTCCTCAGGTAGTTTGGGTCCTCTTGATATGCTGCAATGCACAGCGCCAAGGATTTGTTCAGTTTGATGGGCGTCTCTAAGGACCGCCGCATGTTTCTGTGTTCTAAGAGTGCAAAGAGGCTCTGGATAATGAGGTGGATGACCAAGATGGCACCATACAGGCCGAAGGATAGGTGATTTTGGGCTGTGGTGAAGAACTGGTAGCCCATGATGTAGGCTGTGGAGATTCCCACCAGAAGGGACACACCAAACATGGTGGTCCCAAATATCCGCAGGTAGGTGAGCACCCTCTGACACCTCATCTACGAGCAGAATGTAGAGAAAAGGGGTTACATTTAGTCAGTATAGAACAAAACTTAGATATCTTTTTAGGTATATCAAACAACAAGAAGGAAGTGACTTCCTGCAAACATCGGATGACGACACTGTGATTTGGGGAAGATGAAAAAGAAAACATTCATGTTCACATGTTTAATTAGGAGCTATAGACAGGCTTATCCACTTTTCAGCCTGCTCTTCTATAGCATGCATAACCTTGTTTTATTACAACTAACCAAGGCAGAGAAAGCAGTAAAGTTTCTTCCCCCTTTGCTTACACTCTCTCTCCCCTCTCCTTCCCTCCACCCCTCCCCAAAATCCCTGTCTAAATGTCAAACAGTTCTGAGTAGCCGATTGTTCCCGCTCTCTTTTAGTGTGGGTGGGCGCACATTACAAGATTTCTTGACCTAATTAACACACAAGCCGGCTGCCCCTGCCAAACGTCCAAGCTGCAAGTGCTCTCTAAATGCCTGAGAGAAACTATTATATATTTTTTTTCTTCTGTACTGTAAAGAAGGGGTTCAAAACCATTTTCAGACAAGCATTCCATATAAGGACCTCTGATCGAGAATACTCTGTGCATTTTTATGGGGAGACCAATGAAGAACATGCCACACTTTTGTGTCTGAACTCTGACAGTCTTTTATAAACCTGAATTCCTGCTGAAGAAAATCTTCTGCTTAAAATCCTGACGTTTGTTTCCAGCCCTCATTATGTTGCTACCGCCATCTGTTTGGCAGACCAACTGAGACCCACTCAGCGTGGCTCAGCCCGGCTCAACGCGAAAGGGGACCACCCTGTGATGTCATCTGTTTATATCTCCGTGGGAAGAAGAGGACAAGAGCTTTTTAGATTTTCTAATGTTGCACGTGTGCTTCTTTCCCTCTGTGACTCCCTTAGAAAGTGTTAAGAAAAAAAATCTTTTTTTTTATTAAATACAAAGATAAAGATTTACAGTGAAGAGATGGAGAGTATGACATTATATTACATTATAAGCATTGTGAAAAAATATGTTTTTATGCATATTGTTTTTTCTTTTTCTTTTTTTTTTTTACATCAAAGGGAGTTTGACACTTTGAAAATATGAAGTTCAAAATATGAGTCTTTGGTCACTGAGTCACTGTGGCACCCCCCTGTGGAGGTATCAAGCAGCATTTTAAAGATTTTAAAAGATAATTTATTTTTGAAACATACAAACAATTCATATTATTGCATATGTCATCATCTTGTACTATTACTATGTAAGTTATAAGTATAAGTTTAGTCGAGACAAGCACAAGGCCCAGCAGTGTTTATGATCCGGCAGGAGTTCTGCACACCACACCTAAACATTCAAGACAGATGGAGGGAGGGAGAGAGTAATACACAGAGAGAAAAAGAGAAAGAAATGTAAAGGGAGAATGAGAAGATAAGGCAGGCCCAGAGACAAAGAAAAAGAAAGTAGCTTAAAGGAGATAACAGTGAAAACAAGTCAAGACAGATACCAGGGAACACTTGAGAGAAAAAGAAAGCAAGACACACTGACATAGTATAAAAGCAGAGAGAGAGAGAGAGAGAAAGAAAGAAAGAGAAAGAGAGACTAGTTGGGGGAGACAAGGACAAACACACACTCCTTGGCTCAAACATAATGCCTTGTTCATTTGATCGTTGGATGAGAAGGCCACAACCAGTATAGCAGGCCTCCTCTGGCACGTGGCAAAGCTCTTAACGTCAGCCGCTCATTTACAAGACCCCCGACACACACACACACACATACACACACACACGCACACACACATATACACACAAATGCACATATACATGCACACACACATATACACACAAATGCACATATAAAAGCTTATTATAAGAGAGAGCGAGAGTCTGTAAAAATGCACATTTTAATTGTTTCACCTCCTTTAGTTTGCGCACATGTGTATGTGAGTCTATAATGTCTCAACTATATAAGGTAGTGCAGAAGAAACTCTTTCACCTTGACTTTCTGCATCAACTTTGAATGAACTCAGTCACTGCTTTCACCATAAATGTGCCATCAGAATACCTAATGGTTTGTAAATGTTTGGTGTAGATTAAAAATCTTTGGTATCAGGAGAGGAAGTCCTCACAAGTCTTTTGCCATACCCCCCTGAGTAGGCTACGATGGGACTAAAGCAGACAGACACATTCACACCAACTAGGTATTTACAGTTTCCACTTCACCTGCTTGTGTTTGGGCTTTCAGAGGTAATGAGAGAACACGGAGGAAAGCCTGCAGACATGTGGAGAACATGCAAACTCCAAACTGCCTTTGTTGCATTTTGACTGCTTGTTTATTTGTGATTTGCACTTAATTGACATGAAGTGCTTGCTCTGGTCAAACATTTGTGGTTAAAACGCAAAACCAAACTGGGAAACTCAATACAGCTCTTGATGCACAGGCATAAAGTGCTTTTTTTCTCATTTTAGACCAACCAATTGCTGCCAAATGTGGTCAGTTTTTTGAATTCAAGTGATTAAGTTCAAAGAGGCGCAGTGCAGACAGTGCCTCTTTGCTCTTTGTCTCATACACCCTTATGGGAGTGTGATCCAATGCAAGACAAAGAATTATCTCAGACTGCAGAAAGATTAACTACAGACTAAAAACCAGTTATGATGGTCATCCAATCTTCACCCTGGTCCCTGGGAGGTAATCCCTCTAATCCCTATCTGTGTCAGTGAAGGTGTCATTAACATATGGGGATGTTGTCACTTTGGAGCAGTATGTATGTGTACAGTATTTCAGCATGTGTGTGTGACTTGGAGGTGCACATGTGGATGATATCACCACAGCTTTCTTTTTGTTTTTGTTTCTTCGTGCAATGTGTGTGATAGAACCCTGTAGAATCTCCTGGCCTTTGGTGTGTGTGTGTGTGTGTGTGTGCATGTGTGTGTATGTCCAACCCTATGGTGACCTTGCGCTGGATATTTTAGCAGCCTCACTGTGACATCATTAACAGTCTCTTGAGTAAATCTCCCAGTGGATCTGAGTCAGGGATAATATTTCAATAATGTTAGGTCTTGCATGGATGGAGAAGAAATGGCAGGTTAGCAGAGAAATGAATCAAGGAGAGAATGAATGAACAAATAGTTTCATATATTTGACTAGCTAGCAAAATATGTCCAGGCACCATCCATTGAGCAAGGCACTGCAAGGCACTCCAACTGCAACAGAAATTGTAATTGTTGCTGTGTGACTGTGGTACAGGAAATCTCTGGATTCTATATCGCATTTGACTGATATGATGTGATTTCATAACCATATCTGATATGAATAGATCGTGCAGACTGAACTTAAACTAACTGACATTTTTAGCTTAGTTATGTTGTTTTACCATCTGTACAGCATAAATTTACTGAAATCTTTATCACACATACACATAGTTTAAACATTCATGCATTTTTGTTTAACATCTGTATAATATGCAAGACATAATTGGCAGTCAGTGGTTAGTGATAAAAAGCCATTCTAGCAGCTCTGTACTTATAGACAGTAATGTTTTGAGCCAAATGTAACTGTCAGAATGCTATCATGCTCACATTGATGGTGCTATCATGCTGACATTTAGCAAGTATGTTTATACCATGTTCACCATTTTAACTTAGCATATTGGCATATTAGCATTTGCTAATTAGCTATAAATAAATCGTACATCTGAGTGTTTTGTCATACATCCAAGCGTTGGAGAAACCAAAAGTCTGACGTGATGATGGTATTAGATGAAAATTTAAGGGATGATCAGATGATTAGACTACAGCCCAGTCAGGTGGGTTACCACAAATCTAACTTTGTGGTGCTATTCAGTCTTTAATATTTCTACATATAATTGTGTGTGTCCAAACTTTGGATTAGGAATATTAGTGGTCCTGCTGTGTGGGGAACTAAAGGAAATATCTTTCCCCATTTTGGCCCTTAAGTATAATAAGTCCTTTAGTATAGCTGGGAATCACCACATGCTGAAATAACTTTTATGCATGTTACGTAACAGTGGATAGTTTTCAGATATACATAGTGAGTCTCACTGGCCACGTGCAAATATGTTAGCTAAACATGATGTGTCTGGTGTGTGTGCATTCCAGTGTGCATAGGTGTGCACAAAAAAGACATATGTGTATGAGTGTGTGTCTGCACACAGGAAGAGATGGGAAAAGACTAAATTCACAGGAGAGCAGTAGAATCCCTGTCAGCAGGGTCTCAGTTCCAAGGCCTGTGTTAGAACATAAAATGTAGCAAGGCTCACCACACTGTGTGTGTGTGTGTGTGTCTTTATACATAGCACTATATGTGTATGTGCATTTTGTGTGCTATTACTGTGAGTTCTACACGGGCAGTATCATTCAGAAGCAAAGCTGAAACAGACATAAAGCTTACATCTTTATGCTAATGTGACTCAGCAGTCAGTGGCTGGAAGTGTGCCATTCACAACTCAGCAGCTCTGGCCAGATGAGTGTCATTCACAAATCAAACTTTAATAACCCCATGGAAGAGTGAATAGTTGAGTCAGCTCACACTTGTATACAGTATAAGACTTAGAAGGGGCTATAATTGAATAAACGGATAAAAGCTAATTAAGATATATTAATAATATTTATAGTTCACTAAAAACAGATTAGTTGGTTTTGATCCACTAAAGAAAATATCTGAATAAGTTTATGTTATCACCCAGACAGATACAAGAAAACCAGATGTGCTGAGGTCATGCACACCTTCGAAATCTCCAAGGCATGACGTTCTGCCAAAGCAAAACACATACATGCAAACATGCAGAGATACATGACATGAAATTTGAACAAGCAATGCATACAGCAAACTTGTATGTACACTTGTTTGTGGGCTAGAGAGGATATGAGCTGGCCAGGCCTGAATAAAGTCAGGATGCATCTTAAAAGCATTACATGTGGAGATAGCCCTCATGACGGTGGTTGTAGCAGGATGTAGGAAAGGCTCACGTGTTCCTAAGCAGATGATGAAGCAGAGCAGATGGAGCAGCTGGGAATGACTCGAGAGTTGGCTGCTGACTTTGGCAAGGCACACTCAAGGCTGTTTGGTTACTTCCTGCTCACTTTCTTGAACTATTTTCTTGCATGACAGAAATTCGTTCTTTTCATTTAAGGTTTAAAAACTTTGGTGACTATTTGCTCTGGTATGAATGAACTCTAAAGGTCTGAAGTTGCTGATCCTCCTCACTCCTCCCCTTTCTCCTCCTCTTCCACCTTCCTCTCATCAATCCTCCATGTGGCCACAGCATGCAGTTGTTGTGGGAGCGTTGTCATTATAAGAACCAGAGCTAAACAGTAACACCACCCACTGCGCCACAGTGCACTATTCCTTACACGATTGGAATCATGTGGTCACGGCCCAAACTGGCAACGGTACAGTGTTACAACATTACAAGGGAGTTGACTTTTACATCCCTCTTTTCCTCCATCCTCCACTGTCTCTTTATTTCCTCGCCTTCTGTGAGCTATTAGAATCAGGTGTGCTGCGGCTCTTACTGGCACAGAAAAAACACCTTTAAGCATTTTAGTACCTTTCACTTTTGAGCACCATCCCCTTTTCTTTTGACCACAACAGTTGTGGTCGTATCAGAAAGGGAAAGTGATATTTATTTTAGTATTTTGGTATGTGCCTCCTTTAGACTCCTCCCTTACTGTCTTTTTGTGAATGAGCTGAAGGAAGTGTTGCAACAGTACTAGATGAAGAGAGGAAGAGATTTAAAATGAGTTGGAGGTCTCCAGTATTCAGTGAGAAAGGAGAGGGTTAGGGAAGCTACTGAGGAAATGAGCGAGGGGTGGATGGCAGGCACCAAGAGGAGGAGGGGGGAAAAAGACTGGGGGCACGCTGGTGGAATTGGCTCAGTTCACTGCCAGCTGAGGCACTGGACTAATGCCACTGTGGCAGCCTCCAATACTTTAAGCCAAATTACAGATGTGACTCCATCGAAAATCCCTCCCCCTAGTGAAACTCCTCTGTCCAGTTATTGCTTTGGTTTTCCTCCTTAATACTGCATTTTCACAATGACAGAGCAGGTGATTTAATTTAAGTGGTTTCTCCTGCCTCTAAAGAGAAAATTTCTGCAACAAAATCTTTCAAATTCTTTCTCCTTTTATGAATATAGCCAGTGTCTGTCGTCCTGTTGATCCAGCACTTTCACTTATCTGACTACACACTGTTATCAGCAGTGCTCTAAAATAACTGCTATTCTGTATTATCATGGCTAACCACAGCTAAGAGATAACATGAGAGACGAACCCACCGAATGGATGAAAGAAGAGACGCCTGGAGTATATTAAGGAAGAAAGAAAGGACGTGAAAATACAGCGTGTGGGTAAATTTATGGTATGCTATGACACCTAGGCCTATGCGTTAGCGTTGGCTTCAGCCTTCCTTTTGAGACTCTGTGACTCAGTATGAGGTAGTGGGAATCTAACTCAGGACTTCACTAACATCCAATTTTTCATTTTTACTGGCTGGCTGTAGTGCCACTTCACTGCTACTTTACCAAGGCAATCTGGAAAAAAGTGTGGCATTAATGCAGAATAGATGAGGTAGGTGGTGGTACTGGTGTTGTGTATTTGGGAGGGGCTGCAAATATGCTCTCCTAACTTCAGTAGTTATACCTTGCCCCAAGGCTCTATAGACTCAAGGACCCTTGCTGTGAGCAGTAATGGCACGTGAGACTTGTTGTGTGCTCTAATGGAGACCAGTCATGGAATGCCTTCCTCTGTTAAGCTGTAAACTGTGCTGTGTGCTGTGTGGAAGAACATCCTGTAATGATGAGTCTGCAGTGTACTGCATCACTGTGTCACCCACTGAAGAGTGAAATAAGAGTTGCTTCTTTTTTGTGGGGGCATACGTGGTTATCTGTTCGCCTTCATGGACAACCCAGACTGCTGCACATAAGAGTTTAAGCTCTGTTGTGGAATTTAATGTTCCAGTAACAGACACCACAGATGGATTGCCTTCCTGACTGCAGCATACTAAGCCCCATACTAAGCAGAGGACCTACCTCGAGGGCTGAGATCAGGGTCAGTATGTTGGTATTAGTCTGGATGTATATGTGCATTGAGAGAAGGTCCACACAGGCAATGAGGATTAGCTATGCTACTTTAAAAGTTTCTCCACAGGTACAGTAACACTGAGCATATTTCTAAACGATGCGCTTGTGGGTAGATTAACAGTACTGCAGAATAAAAAGTAACGTGAAAACGAAAAAAAACAGTTTTTACATAAATATACCAAGATAAAGATGTGTTAAACTTTCACATATCTGAGATACTGTTAAGAAAGCGTCCCATCAAATGAGGGCCTGTCTCACTGATATAGTAACACTGACAGTGGACTAAATGCTTCACTTCTTACAGTGAATCCAGCTTGCACTGTGTAGAAATTAAAATGCTCCCTGAACAGATAACCCAGGCCAGTAGGAACCAGAGTGCATGTGTGGGATAGAAACTGTTCTCTACAATATAGATAAATGACAGGAATGCACAGACATCCAACTCACAGATGGGCATTCCTTGTGAGGCTTTTACATGAGCCAACAGGGGTTTGAGCAGACTGAGAGGTCAGAGTAGGCGGATAGAGGAAGACAGTATGTCAAAGGAGTGTGACAGATGCTCATTTGCATTTATTTATTTGTGTGTAATATGTATAAAGCCAGCAGCGAGCAAGAAATGTGTAAACATTATGTTTGAAGGGCACCACGTGTGGGTATGATTTCGGTCATGCTGGCATGCATCTACACATTTCTGATCCCTAGCACAACAAACTGAGTGAACTGCTGAAGATTTCAGTAAATGTTTGCCACTACTACCCAGTACCTCACCGTACAATACTATCAACATTTACTAAACCAATGTCGAAAACGTTGATATTGAGCATCAAATTGCGCGCTCCAAACATAAGGCATGCTGCACATGTCCAAATCCAGCCTTCCTATTGGCTCATAAATCTCAAAGAATGACGTACGGGTTGCGACGTCATCAATTTAGCTTATTCTCAGGTTACAATAACTGGCTTTATGTGTACGATCAACTTGTAATTTGTAATGTGTAATTTTATCAGTTTAGGAGACTAGTCTTGGCGGATCACACACATTTCCACAACTGGCACTGCAGGACAAGGAGGAATGCACATATTTATGCCAATTTGGACAAATTGAACTTGTAAGACACACATTTTCCACATCTGTGAAGGAAAAAAAGACGCAACTGCTCTTCAATTTCAAAATTTCCAGAAATGCCATGCGCGTTTTACGCACAACTCGTTAAGGCACATGAACAGAAAAAAAAAACTCTCGAGTGACAGCTGGCAAGCCTCCCAGCTTTAAGTATCACTCCGTTTATTTACCTTAAATACTAAGTATTTAAAATTATGACAGAAAAACTATTTTTTAAATGTATTGAAATGGGAGTTTGGAGAATCAGGATGTCTGAAAAGTAAAACTTTTTAATACAATCAGTTTTTAAACCACTTTTGGAATATGACTGCCTGTCTGTCTATCACTGCCTGGCTGAATGGTCACCGGACCAAGTGGTCACTGGCCGCCTACCTTGAAGCAGCTGTTGCCCTCTCGTTCGTCCTTGAGGAAGGATGCGGTCAACTCCGGTGGCTCTGGTACCGCTCCGCTGGGAGGAAAAGTCTCGGAAAAGTTTCAGACGACACTTGTGTAGCAATGAGTCTCATGAATCCGCTGCTGCTCCTCATTTATAAAGAAATGAAATCAGATTCACGCACGTTCCTCTCAGCTGGACGCACAATCTTGAGCGCCAAGATTCCTTGACTCTAGTTTTCAACAGTCTGTCTGTAGTCACTAAATATGCAGCGCACGCAGCTTAGGTGTACAAACACAAACACCATGTCAAGTCAACTTTGGCTTCATTAATATATAAAAAATATAAATAGAAAGTAAATTAATGAAATATTTTTTCCATCAATTTCAAATTGTTTCATTCATATTTTAAAAGTTTCTAAATGTTCCAAAAAAAGCTACAAACTTTAGCAGCTTCAATCACAGGCTACTGACACAGAAAAGAAAAAAAAAAAGTTTCCAGCACTGACTCCAACAATCAAATATGAGTCAGATAATTTCAATTTTGCTGTCTTGTGGGGCATGTAGGTAAGTAATGCTAAAGTTCCCCCAAGCATCCAGGTTACACAGTTCGTTGAGAAGTGGCCAGAAGTCTCTCTGCCACTGCTGTCTAATGCCTTCCAGACGGCTGTGTATGAAGCCTCCTTTATGGCTGCAGCGGCTCCCAAACCCCCTTTACCGGGCTACAACAGATTGGCGTGTTGTTTTAATAAGAGGGAATGGTTCGGGGGGCATAAGGAGGAGCGAGAGAAGAGAGAGAGAGAGAGAGAGAGAGAGAGAGAGAGAGACAGAGATTGGCTGTCCATATTCCTGTTCAAGGATTATGGCATGTTCCTGAGAGACAGTTAAAGCTACAACTTTATTTAGTCTTTAGATACTCTTGTACATGTGAAAACTGGCACAGCCCAAAGTTTAGTCCTGAGTTTGGATTAATGAGTGATGCTTCACATTGAAAATGATGCACAAATCAGACTCTGAAACATCCGAGCAGAAGGGAACAGCTGGAGTGAGGAAAAGAACCCAAACATTCATCTGCATAAGACATGCACATTTGCATCTATAAGCTGCAATTTGAACTTGATGGAATTTCAGTCATTTCATTGATTCTGGAGAGTGCAGTTTCCGAGTTTGACCAGCAGGCAGTGCTGTGTAATACAGGACAGAGAGTCAGAGATCTAAAACGCACAGTAGCTCCTCTGAATAGCAATCTAAAGGGAATATCCAACCAAAACCAGGACTCGAGTTACTCTTGTACAACATGAGTCAAAGAGTGTTTGCTGTCATGAGCAGGAACTCTGCCATCTGCCATATTACTCGGAAACTGGGAATTTAGTGATTTGAATTATAAAGAAACAAAGCTGAACATTTACAGCCGTAAATGTACATGTGGAGTTTGTAAATACTTTTCTTAAAAGCAAATCAGTATCAAATGATGAAATGTGGGCGGGTTTAAACAAGTCAGTCGGTGCCGCTTTGTTGAGCTAATGATTAGAATTTCTGAACCAAATTTTCCATTATCCAAAAAAACTGAATGTAATTATTGTACGTTATAAATGAATTATAAATAAATAAAACTGACAGACGTTTGGCAATATTAACTCAGTGGCTTTTGCTCATAATGACATATATTGTGAAAACTCT
The DNA here is from genome assembly GCF_020382885.2 of Scatophagus argus. NCBI lineage: Eukaryota > Metazoa > Chordata > Actinopteri > Scatophagidae > Scatophagus > Scatophagus argus. Next base: position 7,865,841 of record NC_058501.1, read on the forward strand.
GGATTGTTTTTCAAAGATTCAAACTGACACAAAACATCACGTTCAGAACGTGAGCATATGTGAGGAAAGGTGATGAAGAGAAATGGCGTCTGTGGTAGGAAATCCCCAGTAGACCTGCATCGTTTATGTATGGTGCTGTAAAAACACACAGTTTCCAAGCTCCAGTGGGTCTATCCCTGACGGTACCAGTCAGTGAGCGACATTATTGTCACAGGGGCCATATATTGTTTGGAGCCAAATCAGCCCTCTACTCTTAACTTTTTAACGTTAGTACAAGCTCATTTACTCAGGTGTTTATTTAAACAAGGAAATACACAATTATGTGCAGACCAAAAGGCTTCCTGGAAGAGGGTTAACAGTATGGAAGAGAGAAGGGCAACTCATGTTTTGTTTTGTTTTGGTTTTTTTGTTTGTTTGGTTTTTTTTTGACCATATTAGAATTTAGTCACTTTTCCTTCTGTATGTTGTACTGCAAACTAAATAGCACAGAAATGGCATCTTCACAACTGTAAAATGGATTTAGTTTATGGAATATGTTAGATAAAGGAGTATCTCTTAGGCCACCAATCAACACACCACACTCTGCTTTAGTCTTACTAATTTATTCAGTATGCCTTATTATACCATTTGAACACCCACAAATGTTTCTTTTCCTTATACCAGTGAGATTTCTTTTGCTCGCAACCTACTGCACAGAAATACATCTGCTTTAATTTGACTACCATTTGTCCCTTACAATAATTACACATAACGCTAATAATATCATATCAATTCACTATCAAATCGCTATCAAATCACATTCCTACAACAAATGTCAAAACTTCATAAAAAGTTCATGTTGTCTTTGAAACTTCCAAATCCACACCACAGAGCAGTGTGTATACATCATGGTCCAATCCCACGAGTTTTATGAAGTTGTGAAAGATGAAAGAAAGATGAAAGTGACATATTTTGTCATTGGAGGGAACTCACTCCAACAAAATTTGTGCTCTGCATTTAACCCACCCAAGTGACGTGCACAGCAAACCCGGGGCAGTGGGCGACCGCGTGCAGCGCCCGGGGAGCAGTGGGGGTTAGGTACCTTGCTCAAGGGTACCTCAGCCATGGACACCGGTACGGGGAATCGAACCAGCGATCCACCGGTTACGGGTCCGACACCCTAACCGCTGATCCACGACTGCCCTGTCTCCTCATAACAAATCATGTTATTTTGTTTTCTTAGCATAATGATGAAAAAATGTGCTATCAGGAGAAACCAGCTTTGTTAATGAAAACTGAACTAATTAGCTCTTAATTTCAAGGTAACAAGATTTAAAAAAAAAATCATTGCAAAGCTGCTGTTGGCTTCTGTAAAATGGCATCCATGGCAAAGCATATGTTTTGTTGAGCATCTGTTGAACAAGCAGAAGTAATTTCATTCCTTTTGGAGCATAGTAAAATTACATCTTAGCAAGCCATGTGTGGCCCTTCATGAATCAAATCATTTGGGAAATTTTCCTTTCCTGCTTGTTTGAGTATCAACAGGACAGAAAACAGCACAGACTTATGTGAGCAAAGGGTAAAGTCTGAACATGCTGTCCACTGAAGAAAAGTTGTTGCTCTGAGTGCCATGTTGCTGCCAGTGCCAATTTTTAACAACAGCCATCATACACTGTGGGGTTAGAATGAAAAGAGTTGTTTGTTAATTACATTTCCATATAAATCAACAGACTGCACCACACACCTACTGTAGAGTCAGAAAATCCACAGGGAAATACAAGCATTCTACATGTTCTGTGTCTCTACTACTGTGAGACTCCACAGGCAGGAAACAGCAGCAGATCATTGGGGAATATACTAAGCAATTATCCTGGGAGGTATAGTTAGCTGTGGGCGTATGTTCACGATACATGTCACACTGTCAGTCTGAGATTTGTTTTACTTTTGCCTTATTCAGTATAGCAGCCTGATTGAACACAAATCCCCCACACTGACAGAACCACCCCTCAACCAAAGTCTAGCTCAAACATTAGAGGAGCAACATTATGAGCAAAATATGAAACAGCTGATCCAAATCCCTGGAGGGGCTGAGAACAATGACAACAGGACAGGACTGGAGGGGTGATGCTCTTCCCATATTAACCACTATCAGTAACTTGGCAAACAAAGATTTTAACCCCTCATTTTGAGCTAAGAAAATTGAATTCAGGTTTAGTTTTGTCTCTGTAAAAACGCTGGAAGATAAAGCTGTCATTCTCCTGCTGAAAACAATCAATATCTATTATTGCAACTACAACACAAACTGCCAAAGACAAAAACAGATAAGAGTTGAGCAACTGATTTCAAACTTGGTGTTACGTGACCCTTTTAACTATGTAAAAGTGGGTCATGTTACAACGTTTTTTAAGCAACTGAACTCACAATGGTCAGTCAAATTAGCATTTCCACAGCCACTTTTATTAATTAGTTTTAGCTAACTATTTCAATCAGAGCTGCCAACAGTTGGCAACCAGTTGATTATAAATTAGAGCTCAGTGTAGTTTAACCACAGTTGCAAATCAGCTGCGTCTGAAGGCTTGGCTTTAACGTGTAAAGTAGAGTTCCCAGACAGCTCAGTCAGAAAACCACCAAAATCAGACCGCTCATCGGATGTTGACATCAAGTCTCGTGACTGGCGGGATTATGTGAGAGACAGAGACACAAGTGCAGACACATACACACACAATGGATTTAGTTCAGGCGTGACACAGTCGTACACACACACACACACACACACACACACACAGAAGGCTATGTTGGGTTCCCCTTCTCTCTCCTCCCTGACCTAAAGAGTGTTTCTTCAGGAGTTTAGATCCAATTGGTACCACACGTCTCTGCTCTTTAATATGTTTCAACCTTCAGTCTATAATTTCCTCTCCGGGGGGCAGTAAGTGAAGCTGCGATTTCCCCAAATTTTGGAAAATAGGGGAAATCTTCTCTGCCGCCATGCACAAAAATATAATCAGTCATCAGGAAGAAGTAATACTTAAGAGGGGCAAAAGTCAAGTAGTGACTTTCTCTCAACAGAAAATAGTAATTTGACTGTTATCTTTAATAGATACATTGTGCACAGAAAAACCTCCTCAGCAGAGAGGGCTGCACAGTTGTCTAAACTTTAGTATTTTCACCAGGCTACAGTCATGACTGGGGGGGATAATGATCCTTTCACAACCAGATTAATGTATGAATGTGTCTGTCAAAGTTATGTTCAAATGGATGGAGATACACCCTGGACTGGTCACTTGGGAGGAAGGAGTACCTGGAGAAATGCCACGTAAGCACAGGGAGAACACGCAAACCCCACACAGTAGGGCCCAGACCCTGACCATCAAGTAGATCGTAACTATAGGCAGTTAAAAATGTTAATGCTTTTGAAAAGGTTTAACACAACTAAGCATTACAGTATAAAAGGTCTATGTGTAAAAAAGAGGCTGAGGCACTAAGAGGACAAGTATACATCAGTATGACATCATCAGTGCACTGATCAAGTTGAGAAAAGGCTCAGTCACCAGGGGTCAATATTATTACCTCCCTTAAGAACTGACATTTTTACTGGGCCATAGCACAAACCACTGTTGTCCAATGATGTGCTTTAACTTGCTCAAACCTTGGAAAATCAAGTTAAAACTGAGGGTTATCTCCCAATTTACACACAGTTCAGTACACATTTCAGTAAGGGTTTTAGCTGTCACTTGAGAAAGCATCATGCCAAAACCAAAAAAAAATCAGTTTAGACTTGAGAAAGTTTAGCTTTCTTCTAACACGACAACGACTCAAAACATACGCCGCTCATGGTGAAGAACTACCTCCAGAGAATGTTACTGACTGGTCTGCACAAAGCCCTGACTTGAATCCCACTGAAAATCTGTGGGGTGAACTGAAGACCAAGGTCCATCACAGAAGAACATCAATTTTGGTGGAGTTTGAGAGATTTGCCAAAGAAGAATGTATCAGAGGCTTGCTGAAAACTACAACAAATGACTGTAGGCTGTTATCCAGCAAAAAGGATACACAAATGACTATTAGCATCAGGGGGCACTAGTAATTTTGATCCTGGTAGTTTTTGGTTTTTGTGAAATAATTTCATTTCTGTGTGCAAAGTAAAATAATGTAAGCATCCAAAATAAAACTAGGATGCTTGAAAAAAATGTTTTAAAAATTCTTTGCTCTGTTTAACAGCACTTGGGAAATAACTTTAAAAAAACAAATTTTCATGGGGGGACTAATAATTTCGTCCCCATCTGTAGATGGATTGTACATTGTAATGTTCCTGAAAGAATAAAGTGTCCTTGTCCTAGTAAGTGTCCTTTAATTTGGTTTTAATTTAATTGAAATGTACAGAAGAAGCAGCTCACCTGATCTCTAGTGTCATTTTCAAACTGAACTGAATTGATTTTTTAATTTTTTTAATTTTTGAACTTTTCCACACTCTGGAAGCCAAGCATTCACCATAAAGCAAATAAGAAATGGTGCATTAAAAGTGATCATATTTATATTCATCTGAATTTAGTACTCTCAGTGCCATTACTTTAACATGGTGCAATTCTGACTTGTTTGTTTTGGTCTAAAAATATAGTAAAGCGATAGACTCTTTCTTCAGCCTTAAGTGATCCTGATCAGGCACACACAGACACACACACACACACACACACACACACACACTTTAATCTCTTCCTCCCCTCAGACAGTCAGCTGAGGTGGAGCAGTGTTGGTAATGGATAGAAGTAACCTTTGAACCCCAAGAGGAAGGCATCTTCCTCATCTTCCTCCCCGTCCCGCCTTCCTCTGAGTGCTGGCTCAGAGTTTCCACTAATGCAATGGTCTGGTCAGCTGCTATCATCTGTGGATGGAACCTATAGACACACACACACACACAGACACACACACACACACACACACACACACACAGCTCAGGCACAGAACTGTACTTTCATAGAGAGAGAGTTGATTTTTAGGAAAAAGAGAGAGAGTGCAGAGTGATGTAATCTTTATGGTGCTTGTGTTGATTTGCTCAGAGTATGTACACTCATTAAGGAGTTGTGGTCCAACACGAATGTCTCACAGTAGAAGAAACTGTGTGTGTGCTGAAGGGAAGAAGGAGTCGGGGGAAAAGGGTCTGGACAGGAATACCCCACCCATCTTGTTGTGCTATTGTTACCATGGTGATTTCTAAGACCAGACCACCGGGCAGTATTAAAGGAGTAATTTAGAAGTTTTAAAGGATAACTTTGTCCTTACACTTCCTCTGTCTGTCTGTCTCTCTCTCTGTTCTATCCATCTTTATTGCTTTATTTCCCCCATACTGTGACACCCCTCCCCCACCCCATCCCCTTGTGGCCCCCGTCTTCTTGAGCTTGACTTCTCAGCCTCTGCTTGGTGGTATTTGAGGTCGCACAGAGCTCAGGGCCACAGCCTGTGAGAATTACAGTTGACACGTATTCAATCATCATCCCCCCTCGCAGGACAATGAGCAGCTTTTAACAACAGCTCCATATGTTTGCAACATGGCAACACAGAGAAATGATAATATTACAAGTCAAGATGTGCTCACATGTAGATACATATTTGACAAGCAGTCTGTATACTGTGCTTTGCCAGATTAACAATGTAGTTAAAGCCCTTTTCAAGCACATAATATATAACATTGCTGCCTTTATCTATCCACTTCTATCTATCTCCCTATAAAGGGATATATTTATTACATTACATTAATAAGGCAAATAAGGTGTGCTTTTCATTTCTCAGACAGCATTCAATTCAGACGTGTCCCACACTCCATGAACTTACCATGAATCTGGTTAAAGTAGCTCTGTCTTTATAGAAGATGTCAAGTTTAAGTTATAATAAATCAACAATGTAGATTTTTTTACAGTCTTACAATTTATCAGAATATGCCAATTACTTTTATGAAGCAGAGTGTCAGCTGAGGCAGAGGACTGAATTTGCGCTTGTTTTGGCTGAACTGAATCAGCTGTTTGCAGTATGCATTGCAATAAAGGGGTAGTCCACAGCTGCTCAACAGTATTTATCTACATGCTTTGAATATACTCATCATCACAATATGTTTTCTCCCAACCTATCAGAGCTGGTCTCTTGGTCTTGGTATTGTAGTAGACTTCTAAATCAGTTTTCTAAGCAATTCTCACAAAATGAGAAAAAAGTCATAAAGTATCAGTGTGATCAAACAGTGTTAAGTTTTTCAACCAAACTTTATCAAAGTCATAATTTTAACGCACATAGATGATGATATGGTTTGGTTAGGATCATTAAAGTCTTGTTTGCTGAGATCAGAGGATGCTGTGATGTGCTCATGACACATTTATGTTGTCATTTGTGTAAAATACCACACCACCATTACATTTGGATCATCTGCTGCTGTAACGTTCTCTTAAAGCAAGATTGAGCTTTATTTATACATTTTACTGTAAATACAGAATATAAATTAAATGAAATGTTACTTGTTACTTTAGATTTAGTGCAGAGCCGAGAGTAAAAACAGATGTAAGCCATTCTCAAACTCATACACTGAAAAAACCAACACCAGTTCGACCCTTCAATTACTATTTTCATGACCAATGGAGACACATATTCTGTGCACACACAAGTGCTCCATCCCTGCTGTTCTGGTGATTTGACATTTCGTAACACAACTCAAGGGCTGATCCAAGTTGATGGCATGATTAATAATCTTGAGAGTATTCAAGGCAACTTGGATTCAGATTGATTGATTGTTTCATATATGATTCCAGATGAAATATGTCATCAGAGCCCCCCTTAACGTCCTCTGAGAGACATCCACATGCGCACAGTATTACTATGCTGTTGCTGTAATATACTTTGAACTTAAAATATGAAAACAATGTTTTTAAAAGAAGTAGTCAAAGTGCAAAATCATTACAATAATTATTTTAAGCAACTGGTTCATTGCATCATGAAGAATTAAGAAATGTATGAGTAGTGAGTCAAGGATGAACACACTCTCAAACTTCCCCTCTGCCACTGAACGACCTGTGTGAAGCAGGAAGTGTGCTGGTCACTCTTTACTGCCTCGGCTCTCGTCTCCTCGGCTTCAAAGAGCAATTATCAGAGTAATGGTCTTACTCGGGGGGTTAAGTGGCTTTTATCTGAGAGTTAAATGACAGCTGTAAGTTAATGGGTTCTTTCAGACAGAGTTGTTGCTAGAAACCTGGTGGTATTAGTTTTTTCACTGAAGAGTAATTGGAATTTAAATCATTCAAATAAGCTTTTAAGCTAAGCTATTATGAAGTTGTGTTTCAGGTTTGACTCATGGTTAAGTAGCATTTTTACAGACAGATTTTTGACCCCAAGAGATGTGAAACTCAAAGATGGAAAGTTTTATGCTGTAAATCACATGAATTTTTAGTAATTCCATTGTTTCTTTGAGTGAATGCTAATAGTCTGTATTCAAAATCACAGATTTCACCTTTATTTTCCATTGTACATGAAACATGTTCTGCCTTGCTTTACAAGCATTGAACTGCACACATAAAACAACATTCCAGTTGTAGCTGACAAATAGATATTTTGAACTTGAACTAATTAAGTAACATTATTAACTATCTGATTGTTCTTTCTAAAGACACAACACTGTTTAGTCAACTGCTGGTCTTGAGTTCAGATTTGAATCTAAAGCTGAAACACACTGAAAACCATTTCCAGATGCTGCAATGGAACTCCAGCCTTTGTCTAGCAAATGAGCATGACAACATTTTTCACTAACAGCAGTGAGACTGGAAGTAAATATTGAAGAGAAACAAGCCTCAATCTGTGCTCCTTCCTGTAGAATAGAAGAATAAAGAGTTTTACAGTGGTAACAGTTGTCAGTCATATCCAATAATCTTCCACAGCAGATTGTCCAGCTGTGATGGGATTGTAGATGTTCAAATTTCTCTTTTTCTTAAAGCTTCCATGTCACAAGTAGAACAAATCTAAACTATTCATGTTTTTCTTGTGAGTTATTCTGCATATATGTAAGAAATCTGGACATGTGGATTCAAACCAGATATTAATAGTAAATATTTCATTGTGTTGTTAAATGGAATTCTGAAAAATAGATTATTAAGCATACGTAAAGGGTCATATAAAGGACTTTCAGATCAGGGCCATAGGGATCAGGGCCAAAAAACTTCATCAGCACCTCACTGCCACAGACTCATAGATAAGAGATGATTTCACCCTTAGAGGACTGTGTATATCCATCGATTTAATCTGCTATTATAAATTCAACCTGTAGAAGAATGACCACAATAGCAGAGACTAGAGAACAGGTGGAGGATTGCTTGCTGTACACTACTTCAGCACACTCCACCAAGCATGACAAGCCTGAACTCCAGTCACAGAGCGCACAGTGGGTGTATAATGATCACAAGCATGACATTAGTTACTGATGTTTCATCAAAGACCGCCCGACATATATCAGCACGTGTTACGTAAGAGATCTTCATAAAGCTAATCAGAAGGCATGTAGAAATGATGTATGTTATACTCGCCTGCGAGTCACACATTTTTCGTAGATCGCAATATTAACCATGACCGTATGTTGATGTTTGAGGGTGTGGAAGTGCTAACTATGACTGTGACCACTTCTCAGTTTTGTTTCGCTGCTTGGCTGCACAGCAGGATATAACTGGGAATATGGGAGACACGGTGCAATGAACTTTTTTCTGTTTCATTTTCATTTGTTTTTTGAAGAAGCAGATTGACAGGAAAGGAGCAGAAAGAGGACAGCTGTTGCGCTGTCAAATAAGCCTACTTCTTATCCACTCTGTGTTTATTAGTCTATTAGCTTTGTAGTTATAGGCTAAATGTTATCTACACTCTTTAACCTTTTAATTAAATTTATTTTGGCTTAACTTTGAGATTTCCAGATTCTGGTTCTGCAGCTGCAATAGCCCATTAAAAACACTTATCTCTCATCTTATTTCAGACCCGGATAAGAGCCTTTGATGATGATTGCATGTGATATGGGTGCTTTAACCCATTAGATTATCAGAAGATCCTGCTGTCCGACCACTCTGTGCTCGTTGCTCTGATTTGAACAGACAGGTAAGCATGTGACAGAACTGGACCCCTGCCGGTCCAGGATCAGAGGAAGTATGGGTCAGATTCTTCTCTCGCTGCAACACTTCCACCTTTGGTGTGAGACATACTAGCTCTCTTGTCTCACAGAAATTCACACACAAACACAAACCAGCTCATCTTATCCTCAGGTTGATTTGTTGACTGGATGGCCACAATTATCTGCTTAACACGTTCACAGAAAAACCAAAGTCATGCTTTTGCTTTGATTCAGATGTGGTCATCGGCCAGACATAATCGCCTGCATGATCTCTGGCCTCAGGGGTCAGAGTGCAGAATGTCAGGTCTGGGATCCCAGAAGTTTTGAGGGTCACATTTGACCCTTCAGGTCTACGCTCGCAGAACCAGCTGGAAAGTCATGTATGTAAGAGGTGCAAAACGGAGGGGTCTGAAATCTTTATAAGGCTTCAACAAAAGACATGAACATCCTAAAAAGCTTCAGTATTTAGAGATGTAGCCATTTTTTGATTGATGGTGCAAAATTGTCTATAAGTGGTGATAATTTATAAGTTTTATTCCAAATAAACGTTTGAGTCACAATCACTCACTCATTGGTCACTGAGTTACCTGCAATGTAAGAAAGCCTGTAGAACTTTTTACATTGCCATTTCTTTTCAGTTTTGAAACATGTGCAGTTTTTGGCACATATATTCCTGCATTGTTTTGTTAGGAATCAGCTGTCAAAATTGACTTTCCCAGCTGCATGTCATGAAGTCATCCCCCTCGGTTTCTTCTGCTTCCGTTGGTCTGAATCTCTGCCAACACAGGGATAAGAACCTCAGATGTTCAGAGATATATATAAATTGAGGTGGACAATGTAATATGATGACTAATATCCTCTGACCTTGTCCCTGGAAGCTCCTATATAAGTCAAATTGTCAGTGACCACTTCATAAGCAGCATGTTTTCTATCAAACTCAATGTTAATGTGGTGTATGGACATATAATTAAGGTCATAAAATTACATGCAAAAAATACAATAAAGCACAAATTGTTACCATCAAAGTAATTTTAGCGTAACTAAAAAGTAACACCTTTGTGATTTTACCCATAATGCTTCATCAGTATAAAACCACAGAGACCAAAGCACACCCACAGAGAGGCCTATCATCTCAAAGTCACCCAGATACATCACTGTCACTGATTTGTAAACCCTGCTTCCTACTTTAACACTACAAAGCAGATCGTTTAGTGCTGTCATTCAGGCCAGGCATCCTTCAGGATACCTGCCAAGTTAGTGATAAGAGGCTAAAGGAGCATTCATGATGTTGTAGCCAGTGTCCTACAGAGAAGAATGCATATCTACTAATAGCGGGGTATTTAAATTGTGCTTTCTCTGCTTTCATGTTAAAGGCTCTGCAATGCTGTCTTGTCACAGCCTTTAAATAAAAGGTCTGTCAATCTCTGGTTTTTCATTCCTCTCCCAGCAGGCCCAGTGGAGATAAAACAGAGAGAATATGGGCCATGCTGCTGAGGTACAGGTATATTTCATCAGGAGGTCAGAGTGGACAAGCCACAGCTGTCCAGGGTGAGATGGACTGGTGCCTAAAGTGATCAATAATCCGGAGGCTCCTGCCACTGCCCCCTCTCTAACCCAATGACCGACCCATTGATCTCTCAGTCGGTGGTTCTCTGACCTTCTCATTCACAGTCAACTGATCTTTCACGGTGATAACTTTTGTCTCCCTCTGTTTCTGTCTGTTGACTTTAGTGTACATCCTCTCGTGATCACACTTTTTCACTTTTTTTGCCACCCATTAAATAATTTCTACTTCCCTGTGCTTTCATTTTTTTAATCAGTCGGCACATTTTCAACATGAACAAGAAGTGGTTCAGTTTAAAGCCAGGTTAAAGGTAGTTAATATCAACCCTGGCTCCCTTGTTATCAGTCTAAAACTAGTTGATGCTATATCAACATATGATGCAAAGTCTCTTTTTCTGAAGTGGAAGTTTAGTTAATGGATCTTGTGGTTAGCAAAGTGAATCACGTTTCAATACATCTGTTTGCCTTGTCTCTGTGTGTGCTTTGAAGGAGATGATTCACACCTTCAGGGCTAATCCATCCTTACTTTGTGTCAGACATGGCATGAGTCAGTTGAGAGGGGCATCACGCAGCTTATTTGCTGAGTAATACTTTACCAAGAACTAGTTTAATCTAACAACACCTGACAACCTTAATTTTGGTCTTTTGTATACACTGAGTTGTCATTTTATAGACACAAAAATTGATCTGTATTTAACTTTAACCTTACATGCACAAAATAGTGATTCAACTGTAATACATCAGCACAGGAACTACTCTTCATCCTGCTAGCATTTATAAGCAGCAATCGCTAAACTTGTGTAGCTGTCAGATAATGAAGGCAGAAACAATGAGAATGCGTGTGTGCAGAATGTAATTTAGTTTCTTGCAAGTGGATGAAAAGGAAGCGATTTCATCTTTGCCTTCGGCTGTTGCCTCTCAATGTGGATAGAGAACTTTTTCAAAACACAGGACCGAGATGCATACAGATTAGCTGATTTATTCAGACCATATCAAAGAAAACATGCCATATTAATATGGTGAAAGATTAGGGTTCAGGATCATTTTGTATTACAAAATTTAATTAAAGAGTATGGTCTAGACTTGCTCTAATTGGCAATGAGTTATGAGTTAACTTTTGTTGTGAATTGCTATTATATAAATAAACTGAATTGAACTGAATTGGATTGGATTAGTTTTGTCTTCTCAAAAATAAAAGAGACCTTCTCAACCAATGAGTGTGAACAAAATAAAAATGGAAAATAGCACATTTGGGCAGGAGAATTTGATGGTATGCTACAGATGATTACTTTCCAGTTGGATCTGGTTACATGAGTTGTCCAATTGAGGTTTGACATAACATTTCTGGGTAACAAAGTGCAATTTGTTATTGGATGATGAAAAGCAGTCTGGACACTCATCCGGAACCTGCCAAGAGCACTGCCAATACAAATGTAGAAAGGGTGTGGCTAACATTTCAGGTGCTACAGATACAATCTGCAATACAGGCCTGTTTTACTTCAAGAAGTGAAACTTTTAATGCCAGAATAAATTCAAATCATGATTAGTTCCTGTGTCGTCGCAGTCCTTGAATCAAAAGCCAGGGCAATGCTTTTCAGTGTAATTTTAAACTGTGTTATCACCGATGAGCCAGTGCTCATCTGAATGAAGGTGAGGTTTCCACAGTTCCACAGTACAACACAGTTCAGTACATTCCATTCACTGGGCAGTATGCACTACAGTCTTTAGCATTGTTTTGGATTGGTTCACTTGTTTGACATTTCTCATCTGCCAATCTAATTAATTTTGATTGATATTTATGTGTGTTCAGACGTTATTTAGCTTTATATTTGTAGATGCCTGTCTGGTAGGCTATATATTTGTTTTAGTAAGCTATTACTAATTTTATTGCCCAGTTCGAAGAATTAATTAGAAACACAATCACATGTAACGAGTTACATTACCTTGATGGAGTAATTACATATTTTTAAAAGGGTAGTTTGTAATCTATCAGCTAATAGTCTTCAAAAATAACCTCTGGAATATTTTATCTGATGTTGTGAGCAAGCAAAGAAGCCTGCCATCTCATATCTAAAAGAGACTGATAATGACCTGATTACCATCAGATCAACAATCACTTTGATTTGTGTCTTTCACGATGTGTGGCACTGTGGTAATGTGTGATTTATGATCTTTCTCTCTTTGTACCTCCTGAGGGTCACTGGCTCTTTTCAATAAGCTGTACATTAAAAACCTATCAGTCCCATTTTAGATGACAGCAGACTAAGTCAAGTATCCTGGACATTGT